>NC_052058.2:109085506-109385506 GCF_903992535.2 Arvicola amphibius | reverse complement strand
ACTCTAATACTGAGGCTTGGGTAGGAGAAGCAATTTCCAAAGATATGAAGAGACATCAAAATGCCAAATGTGTTAATTGTGGTAGAATGGGACATCTTAGAAGAGACTGTAGACAAGGCATTCCTAGGAATAATGTCTCCTCTGGGAATGACAAAAATAGAAGGTCTCAATCTTCTGGATTATGTAGAAGTTGTGGCAAAGGTCAACATTGGACCAATGAATGTAGATCAACAAGAGACAAGGCAACTCGTTACCATCAGGAAACTCCTTGGGGGACCTCTTGCAAAACCTCAGGTCAAATGTGGTCCAGTCATTCCCAGTCACCATGGAGGACATGTCTCCCCAGGAAAATTAAAAAATCCAGTGCCTATGTTAAAAAGCCATACTGTTCTGGATGATGGAATAAACATGGAAGATGAATCAAAAATTACAATAGAAAATAGAAAAACGTATATTTTGGCAGACTTCTATAAATGATCAATGACCAAAGCTGAGAGTACTAATAAATAACATGTAATTGAGGGATTACTGGATATGAGTGGACATGGGTGTGGATGTGACTATTATTACACTAGAATCTTGGCATTTGAATTGGCCTCTTCAAGAGGCAGATGTTCAGTTCCTAGGAATTGGAACTCTATCTCAAGTAAAACAAAGCACGAGATTGGTTGAATGCATAGGTCCAGAAGAACAGAGAGGAAAACTGAGGCCATATGTGGCTAATATAGCAGTGAATTTATGGGGTCATGATCTGTTGCAGCAATAGGATACCCAGATTAACATTCCTGCAGTCCCAGAAATTGGACATAAACCAACTCATGTTTCTGGGAAGGATATTATAAGGTACTAATAAAAACAGTCACCAGTCATTCAGGCAGTACAAAAACACAAAACAACTAACAAACCTTCAGAGGTACCAACGGCCCTACCTTTAAAATTTTTTAACTGAGGAACCAATATGGATTAAGCAACAGCCTTTAACAGAAGAGAAACTGCAGGCTTTAGAGCAGCTGGTCCAGGAGCAACTAGATGCTTAGCATATTGAAGAATCAACCAGCCCTTGGAATTCTCCTATATTTGTTCTTAAAAAGAAATCTGGAAAATGCAGAATAGTGACAGATCTAAGAGCTGTCAATAAAATAATTCAACCTTTGGGTCCTCTACAATATGGAATTTCTCTGCTTTCCCTATTACCTAAAGGATGGCCTCTTATAGTTATTGATTTAAAAGATTTTTTCCCACTATACCTTTACAAGAAAAGGACTGATAAAAATTTGCTATCACAGTGCCTACTTATAATAATTCTCAGCCTACTAGGAGACATCAATGGACTATTCTCCCACAGGAAATGTTCAATGGCCCTACCCTGTGCCAATATTTTGTAAGTCAGTTGTTAGAAATAACACGTAAACAATTTCTTAAATCTATTATTTACCATTACATGATGCCATTTAGCTATCTGTTTCAAATGTAGATACTTTAGAAAGAATGTTTGAAGAAGTAAAGAAAATTTTACCTAAATGGGGATTACAAAATTGCTCCTGAAAAAAAATACAAAGAGGAGATTCTATCAGTTCTCTAGCTTATAAAATAGGTTTACAGAAAATTAGAACACAAAAAGCTCAAATTAGGAGAGACCAATTGTGGACTCTTAATGACTTCCAAAGATTACTAGGAGACATTTTCAACCCCACTGTTGGGTTAACACCTGATATAATCACTTATTTAAACAAAACTTTAGATGGTGACAAAGACTTAAATAGTCCCAGGAAATTAACAGCTGAAGTGGAGAAAGAATTAACTTTGATTGAAGTGAAATTATAGAAGGCACATATGGGTTGGGTGATTCCAAATCTTAATTGCATTCTAGTCATATTGCCTTTCAGAATTTTCCCTACAGGAATTTTAATGCAGAGGGAAGATATTATCTTAGAATGGATTTTTTTTACCACATAAACCAAGTAAAAAAATTAAAAAGTTATGTGGGAAAAGTATCTGAATTAATTATAAGAGTAAAATTGAGACTTCATCAATTAGCAAGAATAGACCCACCAGAGATTATAGTATCTTTTACCAATGATGAAATTAAAAAATTATGGGAAGACAATGAACCCTGGCAAAGATCTTGGGCTAATTTTTTTAGAAGAGATTAATGGTAATTATCCCAAATGTGACAGAATTAACCTTATAAAGGATCCTTCCCAGCATTGTACAGGACACACCAATAACTGGAGCCTGTACATTCTATACTGATGCAAATAAATCAGGAAAGGCAGGTTACAAATCAGAAGATTTAACTACTACTTTAAGATCGGTTTTGGGTACCAGCTACTTAAGATGATTCCAACTTGGTTAGCTGAAATGGTACACCTTCTTACAATGTTCTGGTCAGAACTTCAAATAAGAACTGAAGAAAAACCATACCAACTACTTCGAGACTATTTGTAATTATACCAGACAGTAATCTTAAAATTTTTACAGAATCCCATAGAAATAACATCGTCTCTGCGACAGCTGAAAGCAATTCTAGAAGATGACATTGCCTTTCCCAACAAAGTTTGTCCTTAGGGCTGGAACATCTATTAGGGGTTAATTACAAATGGTATAGCATTGGGGGTTGGTTTAGAAATTATGTAAACTCAGGAATCTCTCTTGAAAAAAAAAGCAATTGGTTTAATAGATAGATTATTGTGAGCTCCCTCACACTAATAATAATACTGAATAATAGGATATTTGTGATCTATTATTTATAGACAATTTACATTGGTATAGATTCTTTTATATTGTTACAAATTCAAATTATATTTGCTATATTGTATATGCTTCTATTTCTGTTTGCAATATTTTTACAGCTTTGTGAAGTTATTTTGTCACATTGTATATATGCATGTTTCTACCTCTGTTTAAGATATTTTGTATATTGATGCAATTTTAGGATATATTTATCATATTGCACTATACATATTTCTACCTCTGATCAAGATACTTATACATTGTTTACATTTTGAGGTCATTGTCCTCATTTCCTATACAACTGTTTAAAGATCATTTAATATTCTAATATGAAGCCTTAGTCTTTAAGCCTTTTAGATATTAAGAATTATAGGTCAATAGTCATTCATGTTTGTCATACTTATAGTTAGACTAATCATGTTCTTTAGATGTATAGAGATTGTATTCCACATAGATAAGTAATCTTCAACCACTTCAAAATACTGTAGAATATGGCATTGGAATAACTTAGGGTTCTGTTGACATGAGACACAATTGCTCTTGGCAGCACTGATCTATTCCCAAGAAAATATTGAGCATTGAAGACACTCCAGTTGGAGCTTGTTTTCTTCTTGGCAACAAACTGCCCATGCCTCAACCACTGACAAAATACATGGTGTCCAGACTGGACAAGCAGAATACAAGAAAAAAAAGACTGCCAAACCATTCCAAGACAAGGTAAGACAGCTTTAAAATTTTTCCTGCCTCTGAAAATGGTCTGTCAATTTCTCTAGGCCTTAGCCAAGTTGGCACTCCAACATTGCAAATGAGATTTTGGGTGATTACCCAGGTAGCCAGTTTTCTCTGTCATTTATTGTACCATTTGGAAGTTGCTTGATTGTGCTTCTTGTTTACTCAAGTAATATTGTTTCCCTTCTCAGGTTTTGCATGGGATTAAAGACTAGATGGTCATAGTTATCTTCTTCTCATGCCTTAGCCAAGCTTTTTCTAATACAAGACTTAGACTCCCTAGGATAGGATAACTATTGAAACATTTAGGATATGTTTTTTGCTTGATATTGTCTATGCTTGTTGTAATTCTAATTTGTATACTTGATATTTGTTCTTGTTGTATATAGTTTTGTATTAGGCTTAGAACTCTTTTATTTTAGACAAATGGGGGGGATGCTGTGGGAACTCATTCAACCATTAGCCTTTAAAATACTGGCCCACTTGGGCATGGTCATGTGTATATATATGTATTTATATATGTAAAAACATATGTGGGTACCACACCAACTCCAGTGTCATCTGTGTGACATGACATATGTCATTATGCCGGACAGGAGCTACGTGTCCTATGGGACTAGGCTTCCCGGAGGTCAATGGCAGACGGCCTGGTATTAGCCACTGCTGAGGTATATAGACAGGTTTCTTGAGTAGCTGGCTATGCAGGATATGGGCTTTGCACAATCTCTTTTATAATAATGATATTCTATATATCTACAATACAAGGATCATTCTCTTCAGGAACAGCTCTGAGATAAGGAAGCACAGTATGGAAATGTATAAGACTACAGCAGAACCTTTGTCATATATGGGGAGTATGATGAGCAAGGGAATAGATGGGTTAATGTTGATGGACAAAGATTGTTATGTTATACCTTGAACTTTATGAATAGGCTTGCTAGATTCCAACCCCCATGGTGTCTGCTGCATAAGAAGGTACTAAAAAGTACATTTCAACAGGTGCAGAGAACTAATTAGGCATATTTGGTCACTAGATGAAATGAAGAAAGGGTTAGAAAGAGGAAGGGCCATAATAGCGATAATGAGACAGAAACTTTCTATTCATAAGATGAAACCACTTGTCTGAGGTTTACATTCCCAAAGACAAGATTTCCTCTTCTAAGGATGCTTTATGTCTAACACCTGTCCCTGATAATATACTTTCTTAAATATCACTGACATGTCTAAAAGAAGCTTTCATACTGTGCCAACTGATGACACATGACCTTCTGGTTTATTCTTTGTTTGAATACTATATAATGAAAACATAAATTTAGTAAAATTGCAGCAGATTCCAACCACTCTCTTGTGTGTTGTGTCGGTCTGTCATTCGCCGAACTTGTGCCTTCCTGTTACCAAGACCCTGCTTCTCCCACGGTCTGAGTGGCTCCCCTGAGCCGGTCCGTGGCAGGTGGGGCCCCTTAACTGCTAGATTCAGTTCCTGTGTTCCCCAATACTGCAGAGGACTGCTGACCTGTGCGTCTACCCCTAAATAAAGAAACCTTTATTATACTCCATTCTGGGCTAGTTTGGGACTTGTTTATTATAATTGACAACACAGGAATGCATAGAACAAGGCCTAAGAGTACACAGGTGCTGATGGAGATTGTTACACCCAGCAAAGCTGCGTTATAACACTGATGGAGAAATAAGAACACATTAAGATAAACACAAACTAAGACCCCCCACTCCCTCTCTTCACACCAATTCCCCAGGCCTGTACACACCCCCTCTAATAAACTCCTAAGTGGGCTAAGTGGGTTTGTTGTGTGGTCCATGTTTCCTTCTCACTCACACCAGGGAATTTCAGCCTGTACAAAAATCTACACTGGGCTGTCTTTGCCAGTTAGGTGTGTTTCTCAGAGACAACAGGAAAATGGGAATGGAAATGACAAAGATATGATGGGAAAACAAGACTATAAATCCATACTTGTCCTTTCCTAAGCCAGACATTCTAAAACTGGACAAGCCCACATCCTGGAAGCATTTTTATCAATGCAGGAGTTTTGTGTGTGTGTGTGTGTGTGTGTGTGTGTGTGTGTGTGTGTGTGTGTGTGTTGTTAGACCTGAGAATTGCAAGGAGAAAACAAAATCCACAAATGTCTGATTGAAGCAAGCTTTATTTTGGGGTGCATCTAGAACTGAACAGTCCATCTGCCTCTCCCTAATTCAGAATTTCAGACAGTAGCTCTTGCTGGCCTCCTGAGGTTCTTTTTATAGGAGAGATAAGGTGGTCACAGTGGGGAAAGAGTTGGCAGTTATACATTGTTAGAAAGATACAATGACAGGGAAGGAAAAAGGTAGGATATAAACCATGTGGCTGGGTCCCAAGTTCAGTGTAGGCTGAAAAACATGTTTTGCAGTTTAAATCAGATGTAGGAAACAGAAACTTATCCTCCATTGCAAACAGAAATCTGAGCTTGTAAGGACTTAACACAGGGCAAATAGAAACTTATTCTTTAACTATTGCAAAGATTTACACAGGGCAAACAGGAATTTATTCTTTAACTACAAACAAACCTTAACCTGCACAGGGCAAACAGGAACTTATTCCTAACTGTTTTAACTGCTAAAAGAAACCTTAACCTGCAAGAGATATAGTTCCTGTTTTGGAACAATACTCACATTTCCCTCTCGAGTTGTATTCTCAGTCAAATCCTTGACTCTCTAGTGGGCATCAGGTTACTTGAGATCTAATAACTTTCAATTTAGTGGTTTCAAGACAGGACTTTATGTATTTAACTAAAGCATCGATGACAGAGAAATAGAAAGGTCAAAGGTCCTGCAATGACTGACATCAGAGTTACTATCTAGGAAGAGCCCAGAAATGAGAATGGGGCCCAGTGATTCATTTCATCTCAGGTCCCCTGTTTTACAGTGTTTCTCTGAGCACAGCCAGATTGTCTCTAATGATTTCTGAGTGGATTTGTATAGGAACAACAATTTTCTCTTAAAACCATATAATACCTATTTGTTCTACACAAAGCAGGTAAAGTGTCCTATCATGTTGTAGAACTACATCAGCCAACAAATCTACCTGTTGATGGATCTGGGTCTATTTGGTTTTAATAGGTACCTTTCCTAATATGCCAATAGGCAGTGTAGGTAGCCATTTTGTCTTCCATGCCAGGAAGTTTCCTTTTGACCTAACATTCCAGCCTGTTGAGGACAAGGGGTAACATTCTATCTTCTGTAAATATATCCTGCTAAAACCAGAACATCTTGTCAGGGCCCAGGAGGGCTAGAATACTAGTCAGAGGCAGGAAGGGGATTCTGCCAATGATGGGGCATTCATCAGAACCACTTTTTTGTTGACCCAAGCATAAGAGATGGGGAGCAATCTCACCAGCTAGACTGGTCCATATCAGTTTTCAGAAAGTCCACAGCTTACAGCCATTTGGAGCTGGTTGTAGTCCACAGCTGATTTCTGGATGGTGTCTGTCAGCTAAGTAGAAATCTGATGCGACTCAGAGAGATTAGGGACAGAAGTTAAAGTTTAGAAACTTAAAAAAAATCATAATTTCCAACCATTTGGAACTTTCAGGCCCATTATCCTGGTAACTGGGACAGGGGAAGAGTCCCAAGACCAGGGAAGAGATCCCACCTCAGGAATAGATAGGTGGGGAAACTTAGGCTGTAGTGATCTAAAGTCTGTTTGACCTATGACAAGTGGATCCAAGTCTTATGACTCAGTCAATTCCCTGAAGCTTACATGAGTTTTATTTTTATTTTTATTTTTATTTTTTTTTTGGTTTTTCGAGACAGGGTTTCCCTGTAGTTTCTAGAGCCTGTCCTGGAACTAGCTCTTGTAGACCAGGCTGGCCTCGAACTCAGAGATCCACCTGCCTCTGCCTCCCGAGTGCTGGGATTAAAGGCGTGCGCCACCACCGCCCGGCCTTACATGAGTTTTTTAGTTTACAAAAACAGAAAAAAGTTTTAGCTCTATGAGCAACACCACTGTTTGTAACCCGTGTAATTATTCAGCCACAAATAAGGCTGCACTTCTGGATTCTAGAGCCATGCATGTGCAGACAGGCCCTCAGGCAATTGCCTGAATGTTAAAGGGCCCCGCATGACCCACGTGCATGCATGCATAGTTACTTCCACTATGACTCAGCTAAACCCTTGCACACATGTGTCTGTAAAATGGCGGGAATGACCTGGAGATGACTTTGTTATAGTGATAGCTAAGGCTTTGATTAAAAATAGTGGGCATTCTCCTCTTTGTTCAGAGGGATGGATACATAGAGATAACTTTAGTAGAGTGAGAGGCACTTTGAGTCCACACTTAGAAGACATCTGAAGGAAACTTAAATCTTGAGCTTGTGAATGATAATAGTGTCAGTGTTTGGCCAGTTTTAGCACAACTCTATTTATCCATATTAAAACTCTGAACTTTTGAAATTTCAATATAACAATAGCAAAGATGGGGGAAAGAAATATAAACCATTTCTAATTTTTTTACATACCTTAAATAATTTTCTCATTCTTTAGCCCTTTATACACCTTAGAACACTTTCTTAGACCCTTAGAATTTTTATAGACTTTATACCTTTTTCTTTTCATCTGATCGTTTTTCAGACACTGGGTGTCTACACTAAGTTCATCATTATTGTTAATATCCAGATGAACCTGGCCACGCTTCCGATTGGGTGTCTACACTAAGCTCAGCAACAATAAGGTGACCTCCTGGGAGTGGGGAAAGGAACAGCAGTTGCCTTAGAAGGGGTGAACAGACCTAGATTGGACACAAAGCAGGTCTCTCCCCTGCAGAATCCTTACAGTTACTTCTACGGACAGCCATTGTAAAGCAAGTTCCTCTAAATACAGGAACAGCAAACTTGTTTACCCTTTAATATGAAGCCTGTTAGCAAGGCAAACCTGCATGACTTCCTCAGCAGGAGGCATAGTAGCTCTGAAAAGGCAAGGCCTAATTTTTACATCTGAATGAACTAATGAAGTAGCTATTGCCTTGAAGAAGGAGCTGGTTACCTGCTGCTGTTAAAGTCACAAAGCTACAGTGAGCTAGGCTGTCAATCAGAGATCTGAGAAATATAAATTATAGCAGAAAGTATAATCCAAATGGCCTGTGTATCAGCTAAAATGACAGAGAATTACCTGTTCCCTGGATGGTTACCCTAGACTCCTGTGGTCTTGATGGCTTCATTCAGAGGTCTCAGTGCAGCATAAGACTTCAGCTGCCAGGTAAGGAAGATCTGAGAGGCTTTCCTCAGGAAAAGGAACATGGGGGATAGATTTTACTTTGTCTAGACTGCCAATGGATTAAGTAAAAGTTCTGCAGATCCCTGAGTGGCTGCAGTGGCAGAAATGTTGCAGGTCCCCAGGGTAGGCAGTAAACATTGGGTCCCAAGAGCAGTCAGTCCCAGGCAGGGGCGTGGTTTCCCAAGTGGCTGCAGCAGGCCACAAGGGGAGACAAACAGATGGGCATGCCACAAGACCATGCCACAGGTCTCCAAAGGCGCTGGTTTCAGGCAGGGAGCCATGTGGCAGGCAAGAGACAGAGACATGGATAGGCACGCCATGCAGAGTGAGGTTGGATATTTATTTAGTGGGTTATGGAAAGGAAGGGGAAGAAGGGGTAAAAGAAGGAGGGGGAAAAGCAGAGAGAAACAAAGAGAGAGAGAGACAGAGAGGGGTTGGGGGAGAAGTAGAGGGAATGGAGGGAGGCAGAAGCTGCCTCTTCGGGGGAGACACAGAAAAGGAAGGAACTCAGGCAGAAAGCTAAAGATCAGCTTGCCTCAGTGGATGGGGAAGGGAGTGAGCATGGCTTGTCTCTTAAAGGGACAGAACAGATCATTACATAGACAAAGTGGGGCAGTCAACTCTCCAGTGCCCTGTTTGTCCATAGTTAGGGCTGGGCACTAGCAGCAGGTGCACCATTGGGGTAGTCTTTCCCGGTAGTCAGCTTTATCACAATCCAGGTGGATTTCACCATGATCCATCATCTTCTTTGGAGGCTTTGGGATTACTGCTAGGATCTGGGGATCTCTGTCATAGTATGCTCTGTAGCACAAATAATAAAAACCCAGAGATAGATATTGGGGTTCAGCCTCGAGATTAGAAAAGTAAAAGTAGCCAAGTCACTAGAGCACTCTTACCTCTTTGAAATCTTCAGACTGAAAGAGAGCAAGTTCCTGTCTCATCCTGCCTTATATTCTTCTCTAGTGCTGGGATTAGAGGTGTGCACTACCATTTCCTGGCCTCTATGACTAACTAGTGTGTCTGCTGGGATTAAACATATGTGCCACCACTGTCTGGCCTGTTTGCACTGACCTTCAGGCAAGTTTTACTTATTAAAACACAAATAATATGCCACTATAATGTTTTTTTCATTAACCATTTTCAATGCCATATTCAACAGACCTCTGGCAAGTTTGAAGACCATTGTCTAGTAAGTGTCTCTGAGCGAAACAAACTTGGCTTGGTTTAGATACTTGTTTTTGGATTAACCTTGAAAACACAAACAGGAGGTTAGATAAGGCTCATTTCTGTAATTAATTATATTGGTACTTAGCATGACTACAAATATAGTTTTGAACAAATTAAAGAATTTGATCCTTTCTGAGGTGACTTGCCATTAACTTTCATATCTTAATTATCTTTAACAGTTTACGATACATTAGTAGTTTTTTAAGAGAAAAAATTTACAACTTTATCTCTTTTAAGTTTGAGCCTTAAAAAATATCTATTTCTGAACTGAAACTCTTTTAGTATTGAAATAAGCCTTTTAGACATAAGTACAGTTCATAGGGGACTGGCTATATGCTTTCCTGCCTCTTACATAGTGCATCATAGTTTCTTGATTGGCCTATTAGCTCAGGATTTGTAGAACAAACAGCGGGGCTGTGTCCCACCACCTGGCTAGCTTTACCCAAAATAATTACACGGAAACTGTATTCATTTAAATACTGCCTGGTCCCTGGCCCGTTATCTGTAGCTTCTTATTGGTTGATTCTCATATCTTGCTTTAACCCATATTTAGTAATTTATATAGCACCACGAGGGGTGGCTTACCAGGAGACATCTTAACCTGCGTCCATCTTGGAGAGGAGAAGCATAGCAACAGCCTATGGCGACTGCCTGAAGCATCTCCCCAACTCTGCTTCCTTTTTCCCACAATTCTGTTCTGTCTACTCCGCCTACCTAATTTTCTGTCTCTTAAAGGGCCAAGGCAGTTTCTTTATTAATAATGAAAGTAACACATAGACACTCCTCTATCATTTCCCCTTTTTCTGTTTAAACAAAAAAGAAAGGCTTTAACTTTAACACAGTAAAATTACATGTAACAAAAGTTATCAAGCAAGAATTACAGTTACAATATTTAAATCTATTTTATCTTTTATCATAACTAAAGAAAGCTATAACTATCTATTTATTCTTCAACTCCATCAAAGACTCCAGAAGGATATAATATTACCTAAGTAAACAAGAAATATGCAACTTTCAAACTCTAGAAATGACAGAGACAATTTGCTGCCTGGACAGTCACCCAAAGTTCCTCTGTACCATTGGGGCATCCATCTTCGGCCTTCAGGCCCATAGTGTCCAGCAGAGATTTCCATGAAGCAGGAAATTCCAAAGACAGTTCAGTCACTTTCTGCTGTGTCCTGCAGAATGTCTCGCAGACTCTTTCATGAATCAGGAACCTCAAAAGACTGTCTCACCTTTAGGCAAATTTAGCAGTCCTCTCTCTGTGGGTTCTTTGTGTCCAGGTTATGCAACAGTCCAGGCAAGAGCAGTTTCTTGCCCAAATGGCTATCAAACTCCATAAGGAGCCTCTTCGATGCCCATCTTCCTCTTGAAGTAGATGGTGCTGCCAGAAGCAGATGTGTCTCATTGTCATGAAAAGCCCTAAGTTATTAAAACATTAAATGCCATATTCTGCAGTCTTTGAAAGATATCAAGAATGCCTATCTGGAATATATCTATGCACATCTAGAAAGTCTAACTAACATGACTACAAGCTTGACTATTATCGATGATTATCCATTAACAACCTATATTTCCTAATTATACATTACATTTTAAAATGAGCTACACAATCACAATAGCTTAATGAAGATCAGAAACACATATACATATAACAAAATTGACCTTAAAATCCATACCAATGTAAATCATTCATATCTATATTATATCCCCCTTTAAACATGAAAGAACATTTATAAACAATATTCGGGAAAATGGGCCCAGTTATTTCTCTCCAAACTGCTTCCTGCTGAATGGGGGCGCTGTTAATCAGATCTTTCATGGTGTAACCTGTGTGCCAGTTTCATCTCAGTCGGCAGTTGAGTGAAGTAATTTTTTGAAGATGTTCATAGCAACCTTTCAGGAGGGCGTGGTCTATCATACCATATTGGGATAGAAGTAATCCACAGAGTCTCATCCTCTGTGAAAACAAAAGAAGAAACTCTTTTCCAAAGCATGATATCCTTAGATCCAAATTCTGAAGTCATACCGTTAAGATGTCCATTCTGGTCTAGCCTGGCAGCCCATATAATGAAATGTCTCTCTGTACTTAGCTCCTTTACAGTCAAAAAAAAAAAAAAATCAAAGAAAACACAACAAAATACATAATCCAGACTCTCTGTGAATTTTCCATTTTTACGTGGCTTATTTTTACTCTATCACTTTACTTTTTTTAATCTATAACTATCTGTACTCTGTCTCTTTAAAGACTTTACCCTTTTTTAAGGCATTAACTTTATTTTTTATATTTTTCTTCTCTCTCTCTCAAGCCTACGTACTTTCATATGTCTGAATCTGTCCTATTGTGAATCTGTAATATTTTTACTGTCGAGAAACATGTTTGATTTCTGCCTTTACATCGCTAAGCGCTTAAGACTCTAAGCTGTGACATTCCTAGGTCAAAAACAGGTACTGTGTGCTTGCCCCACCCAGTCCAACATGGCGGAGCCACTTGTGACTCTGAATCGGCTGTTCTGGATGTTGGCTCCACCTCTCTCCAATTTCAAAATGGAGGATGTACCATTTTCTACTAGCTCTGGGGCCGCCAGGTAGGAGCTGCACTCAGCACTTTAACTTTGAGACTGAGCATGCAGCACAGAAACTCTTTTCATCCAAGTTGCAGCCAAATCTGACACGCAGAGCACCGTGCAGCCTGGAAACATGTCTCTGTATGGCGGCAGAAATCCGCAATGCTCTCCCGCTCACCTAAGCCTGATTCTGCCATCTGCCCAGGTGCAGCAGGGAGCTCTGAGCCATTGGCCCGGTCTCCGAGCACTCTCCTTCCAATCCCAAGTGGGAACACAAATATCCAGTCCCATAAAAGCCATTAAAATGCTTTAAAGCCAGAGTTTGCACTGGTGGCACAGGGCAGGAAGCTGCATTTTTAAAACCGCACAGGTTTTTTCCTGTTACGGCAGCTGAGTCAGGGAAATTTCTCTGTGGCACGCCAGCAAACAGCAAAAAGCTGTGTTAAACTCTCTCTCTCTCCTTTATTTAAAGCTTTCTCAGGTTTTTAAGTGGATTTGTCACCACGTTGGGCGCCAATCTGTAGAACGAATGGCGGGGCTGTGTCCCGCCACCCGGCTAGCTTTACCCAAAATAATTACACGGAAACTGTATTCATTTAAATACTGCCTGGTCCCTGGCCCGTTATCTGTAGCTTCTTATTGGTTGATTCTCATATCTTGCTTTAACCCATATTTAGTAATTTATATAGCACCACGAGGGGTGGCTTACCGGGAGACATCTTAACCTGCATCCATCTCAGAGAGGAGAAGCATGGCGACTGCATATGGAGACTGCCTGAAGCATCTCCCCAACTCTGCTTCCTTTTTCCCACAATTCTGTTCTGTCTACTCCACCTACCTAATTTTCTGTCTCTTAAAGGGCCAAGGTAGTATCTTTATTAATAATGAAACTAACATATAGACACTCCTCCATCAAGGCTTTTTATTAATTCTTATAAATTATATTAGCCCATAATTCTTGTCTGTGTTAACCACATGGCTTGGTACCTATTTTAGTGACACAGACACATCTTGCTTCCTCTGTGACTGGGTGATGACTGCAGACTGATTCTTTCCTCTTCCCAGAATTCTCTTGCTCTCATCACTCCTCCTATACTTCCTGCCTGGCTACTGGCCAATTAGTGTCTTATTAAACTACAACTGACAAAATACTGACCATTGTCCCACAGCAAGTGGGTTATTGCCACACTCAATAGGGTTCAGGGGTTTAACCTGGCTAAGCCTGAAGAGAGACTTAGTGCCTGGTGCCAGAGTTTTTATGGTGGCCAGAAGGAGATGATGAAAACCAAGCTCTAGGAGGAGGACTGTCATCCATGGGAAAGGGTCAGGAACTGGATTTCAGAAGCTACAGGAGCTTAGAGTAGCTGTGGGATTACAGGCAGCCCCAGAGGAAAGACATAAGAGAGCAGGAAGGGGCACAATAGCCCAGCTGGGTCTAAGGAAAATGCAGGGTTGCAGGTCCAAGGGTGAGAGGATGGGATCAGGTGAAGAGCACCAGCCTTAAAGACTGTGGTTAGGGTACCTCCACCTCCAAGAATACTAGAGGGGTGCTGGACACTCAACAGTCACTTTCTCTGACTCAGGGAAATGTTTACACCAAACTAAGGGGAAACTTACATAATTGCTGCTGGTAGATGGGTGGTGAGTGATTACTAAGTCAGAAGGTAAGTCTGTTGTGGGTAGACTGGAGATGAGCAGGGCAACTTGGGGCCCTGAGGGAAACTCAGGCACAAGGAAAGCCTAGACTGGGTTTTGGCACCAAATGTAAGCACCACAGCTCAGATGGAAAGGTGTCCTGGCATTTGGGAGCCAAGGAATACCACAAAGTCACACTGCACAACAAACCTCACACAAGAGATTTATTGGGAGGGAAAAAACAAGGGTGGCTGCCTTTGCAAAGGCAAGAAACAGCAGGGGACTGAACAGAAGGCAGGGTTTATACAGAGTTTCTTGGGGCGAGAGTTTGGAACTTTCCAGAGTGAAGCTTTTTAGGATGGGGATTGGTGAGATTTCAAGTTCAGAGCTTAGACTTTTTCCTCGGTAGGGACAGGGTGGGGTCCAGCCATTAGGACAGTTAGAATGTTCTGTGGGTGAATCATAGCAGTTGGAGATCCTCAGGAGAGAGAGACCTGGACACTCGTGTGCCTTGAGGGGCTTACACAACTTACTATGTAGACCAGGCTGGCCTCAAACTCAGAGATCTGCCTGCCTCTGCCTCCTGAGTGCTGTGATTAAAGATGTGTGCCCATCTTGAGGTCCTTTTAATGGGAGAGATAAAGTGTTCATGGTGGCAAGAGAGTTGGCTGCTGTGTGTTGTTAGAAAGATACAAGGGCAGGGAAGAAACAAGGGTAAGGATATAAACCCTGTGACTGGGATCCCAAGTTCAGTGTAGGTTGAAAAACATGTTTTGCAGTTTAAATCAGATTTAGGAAACAGAAACTTATCCTCCATTGCAAACAGAAATCTGAACTTACAAGGACTTAACACAGGGCAAATAGGAACTTATTCTTTAACTATTGCAAGGATTTACACAGGGCAAACAGGAATTTATTCTTTAACTACAAACAAACCTTAACCTGCACAGGGCAAACAGGAACTTATTCCTAACTGTTTTAACCTGCAAAGAATACAGTTCCTGCTTTGGTCTCACCATGTGTACAGGTGTGTGTGTGTGTGTGTGTGTGTGTGTGTGTGTGTGTGTGTGTGTTGAGACAGGACCTCATTTTGTTGCCCTGACTAGTACATGAAATGTAGACCAGGCTGACCTGGAACTCATAAAGATCAACCTGCCCCTGTCTCCCGAGTGCTAGACTTAAAGGCATGCTCTACCATGTGAGGTGGAAATGCAGTGTTGGGGGACTGAGCCATTTCCATCCATCCAGACATTATGTACAGCTGATTCCATTACCCGGGGCTCAGGCTGCATCACTGCAGAGGGGAGTGCGAGCAACCTGCAGAACTGCACACCAGCAGAGACTTCCAAGCCTGCTCTGAAGGGACACTGCAGGCTCACCACCCTCAGTGGTACAAGGAGTTGTGCAGCACAGCCATAGACAGCTTAGATCATGCTTGACTTCCTACCTTACTCAGAGCTTTTTTTTTAAAAAAGGACATACATTATTTTATAATCAGTGAAATAGTGAAGGTTATTAAAAAAACAAATGGAGTGTCCCATTAATTCTTTGAGTTTTTAATTTTCAAGTGTTTTATACTTTTGTTAGCAAAACAAAACAATTCAAACCTTGCTCTTCAGAGCTGTTGCCTCTCTGGCTTTGGAGAACACGGTGGGATTTCTAAACCAGTCAAACACATCTCTGGCTCCTCATCTTCCCACCCCAAGGGGATGTAGACTTCTCTGCTGTTTGGAATCTGCTTTCAATTCTGAGTTCAAAAAATAAAGCTCAATGTTCCCGTGAGATAAATGTTCTAGCAAATGACCGAACCTTGCAACAACACTCCTGCCACAGGTTTTCTAGTGATGGGTTACAGACTTGCGTCCACAGCCCTCCCGCCACCCTTTCTGTGGCAGGGACAACACATTCTAACCAACAGCGACTTGCGGGAAGAAGGGTTTGCTTGGTTTACGGCTCTAGGTCTCAGTCCATCATTAAGGGAAGTCAGGGCAGGAACTCAAGGCAGGAACCTAAAGGCAGGCCTCACTTGCTATTGCATGTAGCATTACCTACCTCCGTGAAGGAACTTATAGCCAAAGAAGCGCAGTGGAAAACCACAAGGATGCTTCTTGCTAGCTCCTAGACTGGCTTTTCCTTAACTGTTTTTGTCTTGTTTTGCTTTGTTTTGTTTAATATAATCAAGGACCCCTTACCTAAGAAGTGTGGGCAGGGCCCTCTTACATTAATTAACAAACAAAAATCAATCTCTTCCCAGACATGCCCACAGACCAATCTCATCTAAGTGATTCCTCAATTGAGACTCATTTCTCAGGAAACTCTAGGCTGTGCCAAGCTAACAGTTAAAACTACCTAAGCCAACAGCCTAAACTTAAAAAAAACTGTGTTTGTCTCTGTGTATATGTGCTGTGTGTGTTTGTGGTCTGTGTCTGTGTATATATGTGGTCTTTGTATGTGGTGTGTGTGTCTGTGTGCATATGTATATGTGGTGTGTGGTGTATGTGATGTGTATGTCTGTGTGTATATGTTGTGTATATCTGTGTGTGTGTGTGTGTATGTGGTATGTGTCTGGGTGTAGGTGGTGTGTGTGTCTGTGTGTATATATGGTGTG
The DNA here is from genome assembly GCF_903992535.2 of Arvicola amphibius. Lineage (NCBI taxonomy): Eukaryota > Metazoa > Chordata > Mammalia > Rodentia > Cricetidae > Arvicola > Arvicola amphibius. Next base: position 109,368,745 of record NC_052058.2, on the reverse strand, counting down.
TGTGTCTGTGGTGTGTGTGTCTGTGGTGTGTGTGTATGTGATGTGTGTGTCTGTGTGTATATATGGTGTGTGTGTCGGTGGTGTGTGTGTCTGTGGTGTGTGTGTATATGTATGTGTGTCTGTGTGTGTATCTGTCTGTATGTGTGTATTTGTGATGTGTGGTGTATGTGATGTGTGTGTCTATGTGTATATTTGGTGTGTGTGTATGTGATGTGTGTGTCTGTGTGTATATGTAGTGTGTGTGTCTGTGTGTATATGGTGTGTGTATATGTGCATGTATGTCTGCTTGTATATGTGATGTGTATGTGCATGTGTGTCTGTGTCCTTATGTAGTATGTGTATATGTAGTATGTGTGATGTACTTGTACATACATGTGCATGTGAAGGCCAGAGGTATTAGACGTCTTTTCCTATCACTTTCCACCTTTATTTTTGAGACAGGGTCTCTCACTGAGCCTGAAGTTTGCTGTTTTGGCTTGTCTGGCTAGCCTTTGTTTCCTGGAGATCTCCCTGTCTCTATTCTCCAACACTGGGGTTACAAATGTGTACCCAATGCCTGAAGTTTACATTGAGTGCTGGGGCTCTGGACTCTGGATTGCATGCCTGAACAACAAGCACTTTGCTTAGTAAGCTGTCTCCCTTACCCATATTCACAACTTTTTAAAAATTTCTTTTACTTTATTTTTTAAAAGAAAATAACTATCTTTATTTCATTTTACATACCCAGTTCCCACTCCATCCCCTCCTCCCATTCCCTCCACTCCTCAGAGAGGCAAAGGCACATTGCTTGGTGGAGGGTCCAAGCCCCTCCCTACTACATTTAGCCTAAGCAAGGTTTCCATCCAAAAAGAATGAGTTCCCAAAAAGCCAGTACAAGCAGTAGAGATAAATCCTGGTGCTGCTGCCAGTGGCCCCACAGTCTGCCCCAGCCATACAACTGTCACCTATATTCAGAGGGTCTACTTTGGTCCTATGCTGGTTCCTTCCATGCCTGGAGTTGGGTGAGCTCCCAGTGGCTCAGGCAAACTGTTTTACTGGGTGTCCCCATCATGGTCTTGACCTCTTTGCTCATATTCTCATTCCTCCATTCTTCAACTGGACTTTGGGAGCTCAGCCCAGTGCTCCTATGCAGATCTCTGCCTCTGTATCCATCAGTTGCTGGATGAAGGTTCTATGGTCATGTTTAAGATATTCATCAATCTGACTACAGGGCAAGGCCAGTTTGGGTACCCTCTCCTCGATTGCATAGGGTCTTAGCTGGGATCATCTGTGTGGATTCCTGGGAATTTCTCTAGTGCTAGGTTTCTTGCTAGCCCCATAATGGCTCCCTCAATCAAAATGTCTTCTTTACTTGCTCTCATCTCTGTCCTTCCTCCATCTTATCTATCCTGTTCCCTCAAGTTGTTCTCACCCCTCCCCTTCTTACCTCTTCTTTCTCTTCCACCCTTCGTTCTCCCCCTTCTCCCATGCTCACAATTTTGTCAGGTGATCTTATTGATTTCTGCTTTCCAGGTAGATCTATGTATGTTTTTCTTAGGGTTCACCTTGTTACTTAGCTACTCTAGGATCATGAACATAGGCTTGCTATTTTGTGCTTTACAGCTAGTATCCACTTATGATTAAGTACATACAATGGTCCTCTTTCTCGGTCTGGGTTACCTCATTCAGGATTTTTTTTTTAGTTCCATCCATTTGCATGTAAATTTCAAGATGTATTTTTTTAACCACTGAGTAGTATTCCATTGTATAAATGTACCATATTTTCTTTATCCATTCTTCAATTGAGGGACATCTAAGTTGTTTCCAGGTTCTGGTTATTACAAATAATGCTACTATGAACATAGTTGAACAAATTTCCTTGTAGTATGATTGAGCATCCATTGGGTATATGCCCAAGAGTAGTATTGCTGGGTCTTGTGGTAGGTTGATTCCCAATTTTCTGAGAAACCTCCATACTGATTTCCAGAGTGATTGTACAAATTTACATTCCCACTAGCAATGGAGGAGTATTCCCCTTACTCCACATCCTCTCCAGCATAAGCTGTCATTGATGTTTTTGATCTTAGCCATTCTGACTGGTGTAAGATGGTATCTCAGAGTCATTTTGATTTGCATTTCCCCGATGGCTAAAGATGTTGAACATTTCCTTAAGTGTCTTTCGACCATTTGACATTCTTCAGTTTAAAATTCACTGTTTAGTTCTGTAAACCATTATTTAATTGGATTATTTGGAATTTGGAAATCAAATTTCTTGAGTTCTTTATATATTTTGGAGATCAGTCCCTTGTCTGATGTGGGGTCGGTGAAGATCTTTTCCCATTCAGTAGGCTACCTTTTTGTCTTACTGACTGTGTCCTTTGCTTTACAGAAGCTTCTCAGTTTCAGGAGGTCCCACTTATTTATTGTTGCTTTCAGTGTCTGTGTTAGTGGTGTTATATTTAGGAACTGGTCTCCTGTGCCCATGCACTGAAGACTACTACCCACTTCCTCTTCTATCAGTGTGGTCAGATTTATATTGAGGTCTTTAATCCATTTGGACTTGAGTTTTGTGCATAGGGATTCTGATTTTGTTAATTTGGATGTTCTCGTTCTGTCTTTTGATTAGTTTGGATAAGGCTTTGTCTATCTTGTTGATTTTCTCAAAGGTCCAGCTCTTTATGTCATTGATTCTTTGTATTGTTTTCTTTATTTCTATTTTATTTATTTTAGCCCTCAATTTGATATTTTTCCTGTCATCTACTCCTCCTGGGTGAGTCTGTTTCTTTTTATTCTAGAACTTTCAGGTGTACTGTTAAGTCACTAGTGAGATTAAGTGAGATTTCTCTTATTTCTTTATGTAGGCACTTAGTACTAGGAACTTTCCTCTTAGCACTGCTTTCATAGCGTCCCATAGTTTTGGATACATTGTGCCTTCATTTTCATGAATTCTAGGAAGTCTTTAATTTCTTTCTTTATTTCTACCTTGACCCAGGGGTGGTTCAATTAAGCATTATTCAATTTCCATGAGTTTGTAGGCTTTCTGTAATTAGTGTTGTTGTTAAATTCTAACTTTTAATCAAAGTGATCTGATAAAATATAGGGGATTACTCCATTTTTTTGTATCTGTTGAGGTTTGCTTTGTTACCTAGTATGTGGTCAATTTTAGAGACAGTTCCATGAGGTACTGAGAAGAAGGTATATTCTTTTGTGTTTGGGTGGAATGTTCTGTAGATGTCTGTTAAGTTCACTTGAGTCATGACATCTGTTAATTCTCTTATTTCTTTTTTAAGTTTCTGTCTGGTTGATCCGTCCATTGGGGAAAATGGGGTGTTGAAGTCTGTCTTCTACTATTAGTGTGTGGGGTTTGATGTATGATTTAAACTTTAGTAATTTTTTCATATGTAGGTGCACTTGTATTTGGGGCATAGATGTTCAGGATTGAGACTTAATCCTGATAGATTGTTTCTGTGATGAGTATAAAGCATCCTTCTCCATCTCTTCTGATTGATTTTAGTTTGAAGTTTATTTTATTAAATATTAGGATAGCTACACACACTTGTTTCATAGGTCCATTTGGTTGGAAAATATTTTCTCAACCTTTTACTCCGAGGCAGTGTCTGGTCTTGAGGTTGAGGTATATTTCTTGTATACATCAGAAAGATGGATCCTGCTCTTAGACTGTGTCTTTTTATAGGTGAATTGAGTCCATTGATATTAAGAGAAATTAATGACCAGTGGTTGTTAATTCCTGTTAATTTTAGGTGGTAGTGTTTGTGTGTTTCCCTTCTTTGGGGTTTGTTGGTGTGAGGTTATCTATTGCCTGTGTTTTTGTGGATTCAGTTAGCTCCCTTGCATTGGAGTTTTCCTTCTAGTACTTTCTGTAAGACTGGATTTATGGATAGGTATTGTCTAAATCTCTTTTTGTCATGAAATATCTTGTTTTCTCCATCGATGGTGATTGAAAGTTTTGTTGGATATAGTAGTCTGGGCTTGCATCCATGGTCTCTTAGTGTCTGCAGCACATCTTTTCAGGACCTTCTGGCTTTCATGTTTTCCATTGAGAAGTCAGGTGTAATTCTGATAGGTCTGCCTTTATATGTTACTTGACCTTTCTCCTTTGCAGCTCTTAATATTCTTTCTTTATTCTGTATATTTTGCAATTTGATTATTATATGGCAAAGGGATTTTTTTGGTCCAGTCTATTTGGTATTCTATAAGCTTCTTGTACCTTCATAGGGATATCCTTCTTTAGGTTGGGAAAGTTTTCTTGTATGATTTTGTTGAATATATTTTCCATGCCTTTGAGATGGAGTTATTCTCCTTCTTCTATCCCTATCATTCTTAGGTTTGGTCTTTTCATAGTGTCTCAGACTTCCTAGATGTTTCATGTTAAGAATTTGTTGGATTAATTTTTCTTTGATCAATGAATCAATTTCCTCTATAGTAACTTCAACACCTGCAATTTTCTCTTCTATCTCTTGTATTCTGTTGGTTATACTTGCCTCTGTAGTTCCCATTCATTTACCCAGATTTTCCATATCCAGAAATCCCTTGGTTTGTGTCTTCTTTATTGCCTCTATTTCAGTCCTCAAGTCTTGAACTGTTTGAACTATTTGCTTCACCTGTTTGACTGTTTTTTCTTAGTTTTCTTGGGTTTCTTTGAGAGATTTATTGAGTTCTCTCAACTTTTTGTATGTCTGTTCCTCAATTTCACTAAGAGAACTTTTCATTTTCTCTTTAAAGGTCTCCATCATCCTCATGAAGTTACATTTAAAATCATTTTCTTCTGCTTCTTCTAGGTTAGGATGATCAAGTCTTCTTGTATGACCACTGGGTCCTGGTGTTACCATGTTGCTTTTTAGGCTGTTGGATGAATTCTTGCATTGGCCTCTATCCATCTCTTCTTTCAATTAGTGCCAGCAGTGTCTTTGCCTCTTGTTCCAATCCTTGCAGTGGCTGGCTGTGTTTTTTGGGAACTGGTCTTGATCTGCTCTGTACTGTCGCTGTCTGTTTCTCAGGGATTCACTGAGGTCTCTCTTGACCTGCTTTCTTGGTTTGCTCTCTTGGTCCACTCTGTGTGGTCACAACTTGTGCTTCAGAGTTTCTTGGTCCTCTCTCTTGGTCTTCTTTGTGTAGTAGTAGGCTGTGTTTCAGAGTTCAACTGGGATTGCAGGGGGAGGGAGGAAAGGAGGTTTGGGGGAAGAGTGGGACTTATAGCTTGCAGGGTCCCATGGATGGGATTGGGGTATTGGGGTAGCTTTTCTGCAGGAAACTCACCTGCTGGCTGTTAGAGAAGATGAGGGGACCCAGGGTTTTTCCCTGGTATGGAGGGCCTAGAGAGTGGGGTATTTCTCTGGGTGGGTGGATCTTCACCTCTTGGGCCTCTCTGTGTAATCTCATAGCTTTTAAAATGTGATGTCAACCATATGTATGTATAACCATTTATATGGTATAACTTACTACATTATATATATTATATGTACATATAATACTTCTAAAATCTGCCTTATATGACTGTGCTATGAAAGTCCAAAGTTTGTGAATATTATGATTGTACAATAAATTGAATGTCTCATGTGTACTCTTAATTCTTAGAGCAGTTTCATTTCTTTGCAATTTTAAGTAATGTGACCATGGATGCTTGGATGCTAGAACACTCAATAAAGTGCATATCATGTAGGAAGCATGAGGAACTGAGTTCAATCACTTGAACCTACATTTTATGAAAAGCCAAGTATGGTGGCCTGTATCTTAAAATCCCAGCATTAGGAAAATGGAGAACTGTGGATCCCTGAGCCATGCTGGCCAGCCAACCTTGCCTGCTGGGTGAGGTCTATGCCAGTAAGACATCCTGTCTCAAAAAAAAACAGGCAAAATGACCTATTCCAGTAACCTCATTACTTGGGAAGTGGAGGCAGGAGGATCAGGAGTTCAGAATCATCCATAACAATATGGAATTAGAAGTTAGCCTGGGATACAGGAAACCCTCTCAGAACAACACTAATAAAACCCAAAGTTAGAATCACCTGAGGAATGATACTCCAGGATGATTCTCTGGCATTCACATGCAACACACACACACACACACACACACACACACACACACCATTTTAAACATCTTTGCACATTTAAACATGTCAAAGCCCTTGTCAGGTGGTACACCAACCTGGAGTCTAAGTTATTCTTCAACAGCAGAAAATGCTTGAATCTCTGTATTATGACAACAGCTTGTCACCTGCCATTTCCCACCATGAAAATGGAGAAGTGGATTAAAGTCACATAAAAACCATTTCCTTCAAATCACCCAAAACACATTGAGTTTGTGTGATTGTAAGTCACATGGCTCATCCTGAAAGCAGTGAAGAAGGTTTTCTGATGAGTCACAGATCTATTAAAACAGGGAACTTTGTTTTCCTAAAATCTGTACAGCAGCAGGGACCAAACAGTAAAGGTAAAAGACTGTTTTCCTAGTCACTGTGGGCCGGGCCTGTGTTGTCTCATACAGAATGCTCCTTTTCTCTCTGTGTCTTTAACACTCCTCTGTTCATGAAGGCCACTCTGGCCTGAGCGCACTCAGTGCCCACAGCTGGCTCACCAGCTTGGGTTTCGCAACACCTCATGCTCCCTGTGACCTCCAGAGCTATTATGAAATTTTCCAAAGAAAACTCATTTTAATTCACTGATGGCAAATAAGACAAATACCCACTAGGCCTAACACTGCAATCCTGGGATTGCCCTCAAAAAACAGAAAATGACTTTCATAAGGAAGTTCTTCCTGTTGGTGTAACAGGAAAGGAAAGCCAATGCACAATAGCGTTTTCGTTGTGCTGAATATGGCCAGTCAGCAAACACAGATGAGTCTGGAATGTACTGCAACACTAAGGCATTGGGACTTCAGATAAAATCCTATGTTACCCAATTATGTAGAACATATTCCCTACTTTTAAAACAACACTAGTGGGAAACAGTACAGAAAATAGTTGGCTTTTAGGGAACACTTGAGACAGGGTCTCTGAAGAACAGAACTGGTGTGTGTGTGTGTGTGTGTGTGTGTGTGTGTGTGTGTGTCTGTGTGTATTAACTTAAGGTAAAATACTGACAACAGCTGAATCACACTTAGGAGTCTGAGACCCAGGGAGTCGCTTGGTCCTTGAGCCTGGGAGCTCAGTAGCTACTGTAGTCCTGCTGACACTGACTCTTACTGCAGAGCTGACAACTGAGTAGTTGCTCAGTGCACAAGGTTGGGTGCCTGACCGGTCCCAATCTAGGTCCAAAACATGCAAGGGTCCTGAAGATTCCCTGGTCCTCTGTCTATGACAGATGTCAGCTAAGGGCACAGCAGCAATAGAGTGAATCAACTTGGGACAAGAGGGAGGCAAGAGAGTGCAGACTGAGATGATGCTCCTTCTGCTTTGCCCCTCTTTTAAATCTGGGATGTTACCAGAGGTGTCACCCACAATTTGGGTAAGTCTGCCTCCATCAATCAAGGGAACCAGAGCCCAGGCTCCCTACTTGGGAGACTCTGACCTATGGTAAGTTGACATTAAAACCAACCATTATGGATCCCAATCTAGCTCTGAGTGAGCTGTGTAGCTGATAATGACCCTGACCTTCTGCTCCTCATCCCTCTACCTCCCAATGGTGGTTACAGGTGAATGTGTGCTATTGTGCCTGGCTTTGTGACATGCTGGGTTGAACCCAGTGCTTTGTGCATGCTAGGCAAGCACTCTACTAAATCACATTACTAGCCATCACTATTTTAAAAGATGTATTACTTCTACCATTTAGAATACTCAATATAGTGCTCAAATATACAAGGAACCCATTCCTGGAAAGGGGTCTGTTCCAGTTCATGATTTTACAATTACGAGCCTGAGATTCCTGATGCTGTTTTGGGCTTCTAACATTTTAGCTTTGTTGTAAGGAGGCTGCTTGCTTGTTTCCTGGCCGCCCTGCAACTCAGACCTGACATAATCACATAGAAACTATATCATTTAAATCCCTGCTTGGCCAGTTACTTAAGCATATTGCTAGCTAGCTCTTACATCTAGAATTAACCTATCTCCGTTATTTTATATTTCACATGATGCTTGTGGCCTACGGGCAAGGTTTCACCATGTCTGTCTCTGGCAGCAGTTCTATGGCTTCTTTCTGACTCCTCCTCCCTTCTCCCAGCATTCAGTTTAGTTTTCTTCACCTAGCTCTGTTCTACCCTATCTATTCTATCTATCAGGCCAATCCAGTTTCTTTATTACCAATGGTAATCACAGCATACAGAGGGGAATAACACATCATAGTTCTTCTGAAAACATCTGTTTTTCCTTTATATAATGGTACGGGAGAATTGTCTGTAACCTGTCAATAATGTTATAAATAAAATGCTGATTGGCCAGGCAGAAAAACAAGACAGGAAGTAAAAATGATGTAAGGAGAATAGGAGAATTCTTGGAAGGAGGAAGTTTATTCCTCCCACTCCTGCCCAGACCACCAAAGCAGCAGGATGTGATCTGCCCCACTGAAAAAAAAGGTACTGAGCCACATGGCTAACATAGATCAGAAAAATGGGTTAATCAAGATGTGAAGAGTTAGCCAGTGAGAGGTTAGAGCTAATGGGCCAATCAGCTTTATAACTTACAGAGATCTCTATGTTATTTCTTTGGGGCTTCCTGGCTGTGGGGTACCGGGCAGGACAGAAACCCCAACAAGCAGGCCTGGGCCCATTCACTGTTACAATATAACACTTTTATTACTTCAATTCAATAACTTACATACAAATTTATAAAATAGAGCTACATGGGAGGGGTCGTTCATGGCTTTCTCATCTCACCACTTCTGAAAGCCAGGTCATGAATAGATTGAAGGCATGCTTCTATATGAAGTATGTGATCTCGGTAACAGGGGACATTTTTCAAAACTGACTGCAACCTGGTCTTTCACTGTGTAAGGAACAGCAGAAAAGCAGGAGACTATTGAGGAATGAACGGGAGCAAGGTAGTGTTCTCTGGTTCGTCAGCATCCCAACATAGACATGGGGAGCAGTGAGGAGGATATGCTGAGGTCCAGGATCCCTGGGTAGAGACTGTTTTGTTAAATATGTATTTTAAAGTGTTGACAATATTATATTTGTATATAAATCTTTATGATTATGTTCACACATACTGCCCTCTCTCAACCCCTTCCACTTCCACCAAGCTCCTTCTTTCTCTCTGGTCCCTCTTTTTTGTTTTTCTGGCCATGTGAAAGCAATCACAGCTTCTATGTTCAGGATTGTACTATCCATGTTGTAGCCAGATGACAGCACCCAACTGTGCTCCTCCTCAGGCTTCCCAGTGATGGGGTGTCTGCTCTGTCCTAGTCAGAAGACAGCTCCCCACTCTGCTCCTCCTCGGGCTTCCCAGCGATGAGGTCCCAGCTCTGTCCCTGCCCACTGCCAAAAGAGGCTTCTCTCAGCTGGCCCAGGAGCTGCATTCGTTCATGGGTAAAGACATAAATATTGGAAGGGAGTTTAACTACATGCTGGGGAGATATCATTAAAGGACATGAGAAAAAAGTAGCTTGAAACCAAGTGGGTTGATAGTTCCGGTCTTCTGTCTAACTTCACACTTTGTTAACAAGAGCGGTTGCTGAAGATCCCTAAGTATCATGTGCTGGATCTATTCGTCTCATGCTGGCTTCATTCATAACTTTTTGAGACAGTCTCAGGTAGCCCATGTTGGCCTTGAACTCATTAGATATTGAAGGATGACCTTAAACAACGGATCCTTCTGCCTCTATTCTCCAATGCTAGGATCACAGGGTTACACCAGCATGTCCAGTTTTATGCTGTCTGGAAATGGAAATGGTAGCTAGGACGTCACTCATTTTATTGATCTACTCCCTAGCTCTCATTCTACAGGTCTGGGATATTAGAAGCAGTATTTACCCTTGGTACAAACTTTTCTTGTGAGTGTGTCTGTGACTCATTGCTTAAACCCATTAGAGGTTGCCAGGGCCAGGGACCCATTTTTGTTTTGGTAGCTTTAATAAATCCTCCTGCTATAGGACTGTTTGGTTCCTTAGATTTCCTGGGAGCAGGTGTTCAGTGCCCTTGAGAAGCATGGTGACACACACAGCCCAACAGCAGGAGTCGTCTACAGAGTTTGAATGACATCCATCTCAGCAGCAATGGCCACATGTCACAATGTCACTTTGTCCTTGGTCTGGCAGACAGGGAATGTGATGGCCTAGGAACAGTGGCATATGTTCTGGCTTAGGCCTGAGCAGTCAACACAGTAGGGTGGGTGTGTGGCAATGCTAATGATTTCCTTATTAAGACTGCTTTGTGATTTCTTCAAGCGACTGTAGCTTGACTGGTCAGGCCTCGCTGGTGGAACTGGCATCCAACCAACCTGGGTAACCACCTAGACCATGAACCCCCATGTTTATTTCTTCTCTTGCTCTGCTTAGCTGTAAATTTAGCAAATCTAACATCAGTCCTACGAGTTACTGTGAAGTTTCAATTCCCTTTGCAAACTACTTTGAGATCCTTGGTGGAAATGAGAGGCTAACTGTTAAGTATGAATAACGAGTCAGAAATTGAGGGGCGGTAACTCGCAGGTGATTCACCAGCTTTCAGCTCCACCAGGAAATCTCAGAATGCTGATGTCTGAGAGTTGGCTTGCATTCCCAGCATTCAGCTGGATTCTTAGGGTTTTCTTTAACAAAGAAGGTTTTAAAGGAAATAAAAAGCACAAATACCTTGTTTAAATTACCTGATGTTTCCTTTGCCAAAGATAGAAAAGATGCAAGAGTTTGAGAAAGTATGGGACACAAACATTCCACTACCAAGTTTCAAGAAGATGAGAACACTTTCTGAGTGGTTTTTAGTTGTCTGCTATAACAAATGATCAGTTTCTGCACTGCATTTGAGAAAATACATGGCACTACCTTCCTTTCCCAGCTGGTGCTTTGAGTTACTTGTAGGATGGTGTATTACGAGGATAAGAATGGGCTCCTGTGCCCAGTGGCAGGCCTCCTGTGTTAGCCTTCCTCCTGACCCAAGGTCCCTGTGCTCCTGTAGGAGAGGCCAGTGCTATGGGATGACCACTGCAGCCCACCTCTGGGTGTGAAACTGGTCCCCGCCAGCAGCTCAGGCTTTCTGTGTTAGTGTGCAAAGGCAACACTGAGGGACCCCACTCCGAGTAGTTAGGACAAGAGGAACCTTCTCACAGCTCCAAGTCACAAATCTTCAAAAGGTCGCCAGCACAGTGCTTCCTCAGAAGGTTGCCAGGAAGGTCTGTTCCAGGTGACTTGCCTACTTCTGCTATCCTTGGCTTGTGGCAATTTAAGTCAAGTCTTCACACAGATCTCTCTGTGAGCATGTCTGTGTCTAAGATGCTCATTTAAATAAAAGAAATTTAAAAGTTTAATTTTAAGTGAGTATATAAAATATGAGCATCATAATGGCATCTTTGTTAAGTAGATGTTATTATATTTTGTTTGTATTCATTTTCCTCCCCACTTCTACTCCCATCCCTTAAAGAGTCACCATTTGCCAGTTCTTTATCTTCCCCCAAAGGGGTCTTCATTCTGCTGCCATCACATGTAGTTGCTCTGTTTGTCTGTCTGTCTCTGTCTCTGCCTCTCTTCTCTTTCTCTCTTCTCTACCTTCCTTAAGATAGATTGTAAGTGTTATAGTTTGGATGGAAAGGTATCTTGCGGTCAGAAGTCAAGGAATACCACAAAGCCACACCTCACAACAAACCTCACACAAAAGATTTATTGGGAGGGAAAAAATCAGAATGGTGGCTGCCTCTGTAGCAGGGAACTGAACAGAAGGCACTGTTTATATAGTTTGTGTGTGTGTGTGTGTGTGTGTGTGTGTGTGTGTGTGTGTGTGTGTGTGTGTGGTGATCAGGGAGTGGAGCTTTCCAGGGTTAGTACTGGTAGGATTTCAAGTCCAGAGCTTAGGCCTTTTACTCTGTAGGGAGGGTGCTGGGTCCAGCCATTAAGACAGTTAGAATGTTCTGTGGGTGGAACCTAGAAGTTGGAGTTCCTCAGGGGAGGGCCCTGGACCCTCGAGTGCTTCTAGGAACTTACATAGATCCTCTCCTTTTCTCTTGTGGTTACTTTTCTAATTTCATGACCTACACACACACACACACACACACACACACACTGATTTTCTATATCTACCTTACTTTGCTTAAAATAAAGTGCTCTACTTGCATCCATTTTCCTGAAAATGTCATGATTTCATTTTTCTTTATGGCTGAATAAATCATAAACACCATATTCTCTTCACCCATTCCCATACTGATAGATATCTAGGCTCTTTTCAGTTCTCACCTATCACAAACAGTACATGGGTGCTGTGTGAATTCTCTCTGTGATGAGTCAGTAGAGTTTTCATATGGATGTGCCAGAGTTACAGCACAGTTGGGTTGTGTGGTAGTTCTGATTTCAGTTTTCTGAGGCGCCTGCACACTCACCAAATGATTGTTCTGGCCAAGGCTCTTTTCCTCCACATCTTTGCAGCATTTGCTGCTATTTATTGATAGCAGCCATTGTGACTTTTGTCACATATTACCTTAGTGCCTAAGGTTTTTGCACATCTTGTATTTCTTCTTCTGACATCTATTATGTTCATTAGCCAGTTTTTTGTCTGGATGATCTGTTGATTTTTTTGTGGTGTTTAATTTTTGCAGTTATTTATTATTTCCAGGACCCCTATGGTGTACACTTAGCAGATGCTCCCATCCTATAGCTCTCTTTCCACTATGGTGGCTACTTCCTTTGCCGTGCAGAAACCCTTTTGTTTTGTGTAATCCAATTATCATTTCTCAGGATTATTTTCTGGGCTATTTTTTTTAGAGTTCTTGTCAATGCCTATATCTTAAAGTGTTCTTATATTTTTACCTAGAAAGTTCAGAATTTTATGTTCTAAGGGAAGCTTTCTGATAGTCAGATGGAGTTCTTTTTTTTTTTGAGTTCTTTTAAACACTGCCTGGCCATTAGTTTCAGCCTCTTATTGGTTAATTCTCACATCTTGCTTTAACCCATATTTAGTAATCTGTGTAGCACCATGATGTGGTCACTTATCAGGAAAGATCTTAACCTGCATCTGTCTTGGAGAGGAGAAGCATGGCGACTGCCTATGGTGACTGCCTGAAGTGTCTGCCTTCTCTCTCCCAGAATTCTGTTCTGTCTACTCCGTCTACCTAATTTTCTGTCCTATTAAAGGGCCAAGGCAGTTTCTTTATTAACCAATGAAAGTAACACATAGACAGATGACTCTCCTCCATCATTTCCCCTTTTTCTGTTTAAACAAAAAAGGAAGGCTTTAACTTTAACACAGTAAAATTACATATAACAAAACAGTTAACAAGCAAGAATTACTGTTATAATATTTAGATCTATTTTATCTTTTATCATAACTAAAGAAAGCTATAACTATCTATTTATTCTTCAATTCCATCAAAGACTCCAGAAGGATATAATACTACCTAAGTAAACAAGAAATATGCAACTTTCAAACTCTAGAAATGACAGAGACAACTCGCTGCCTGGACAGTCACCCAAAGTTCCTCTGTATCATTGGGGCATCCATCTTTGGCCTTCAGGCTCATAGTATCCAACAGACATTTCCATGAAGCAGGAAATTTCAAAGATAGTTCAGTCATTTTCTGCTGTGTCCTGCAGAATGTCTTGCAGACTCTTTCATGAATCAGGATCTTCGAAAGACCATCTCACCTTTAGGTAAGTTCAGCAGTCCTCTTTCTGCGGGTTCTTTGGGTCCAGTTTATGCCAACAGTCCAGGCAAGAGCAGTTTCTTGCCCAAATGGCTATCAAACACCATAAGGAGCTTCTTCAATGCCCATCTTCCTCTTGAAGTAGATTGATGCTGCCAGGAGCAGACGTGTCTCATTGTCATGAAAAGCCCTAAGTTATTAAAACATTAAATGCCATATTCTGCAGTCTTTGAAAGATATGAAGAATACCTATCTAACTGAAATATATCTATGCACATCTAGAAAGTCTAACTAACATGACTACAAGCTTGACTATTATCGATGGTTACCCATTAACAACCTATATTTCCTAATTAAACATTACATTTTTAAATGAACTACACAACCACAATACCTTAATCATCATTAGAAATACATATACATATAACAAAATTGACCTTAAAATCCATACCAATGCAAATTATTCATATCTATAATAGTAAAAAATTAGCATCTGAGCTTGAGGAATTCTGCTGAAGAGAGGAAAGAAGGATTGTAGGAGCCAAAGGGATCGGGGCATCACAAGAAAACCCATAGAATCAACTAGCATGTCTCATAGGATCTCACAGAGACTAATTCTACCACTAGGGAGCCTGTATGTGACCAGCTTAGGCCTGTTGTATGGAGAGGGGCCCCTTCTTCCATCCCACTCACCCTGCTAGCTTATACCCGAAATAATCACACAGATACTGTATTCATTTAAACACTGCCTGGCCTATTAGTTCTAGCCTCTTATTGACTAACTCTCACATCTTGATTCAACCCATTTCTAATAATCTGTATGTCACCATGAGGTCGTGGCTTACCAGGAAATATTCAGCATGTCTGACCTGGCAACTCCAAGGCTGCTCTCCATCTCCCTTCTTTCCAGCATTCAGTTCTGTCTACTCTGCCTACCTAAGTGCTGCCCTATCAAAAGGCCAAGGCAGTTTCTTTATCCAACCAATGAAAGCAATACATAGACAGAAGAACCTCCTACATCATAGGCCCTCTGTACATATGTGACAGTTGCATGTAGCTTGATCCTCTTGTGGGCCTCCTAACAGTGGGAGCAGGGGCTGTCTTCAAACATTTTGGCTACCACTTGGGACTCCATTCCTCATATTTGGTTGCTTTACACATCTTTAATGCAAGAGGCAGTGCTTAGTTTCATGACAACTGGATGTGCCCTGCTTTGTTGACACCCATGGGAGGCTTGCCCTTCTGTACAGGAACAAAGGAGGAGTGGATTGAATGGGGAGAGGGATGGGAGGAGATGGGGGAAGGAAAAATGAGGCCAGGATATAAAATAAATAAATTTTAGAAAAGAACAATCTGTGACCTGTTGAGATGACTCAGCAGGTAAAGGTGTACACAGCCATGCCTGGTCACACAAATCTGGTTCCAGAACCCACGCAGTAGAAGGAGAGGCCTGACTCCTCAAGCTGACCTCTGACCTCTATATGTGCACGTGGCACACTTGCCCACATACACAAACACACACTAAATAAAAGCGCAATATTTTTTAAAAGTTAGCATCTTTGACTTTGCGTACCTTTTGGTATACATATTTTTTGAGATTGTTTCCTGAGGAAATAATGTACACACAACAAACAAGTTAATAGATAAGTAAATTAATTAATGTAAAATTTTTTAAATAAAGAAGACTATCCGAAGTTTATTTACTTATCATGGGAGCTTAGAATTCACTATCTGAGGTCACCTACTCTAATATTCTCTTCTACTAGTGTTCTAGGTATCAGACTTCAAGCCCAGTAAGCAAATGTCCACAGTGGAATTCTGGGCCATGGTGACTGAACAGGCTAGAGTCCTGAGGGGTGGGAAGCATGGATAGGCTCTGAGATCTCCCACATCACAGTTACAAGTTAAGACTCCTGCAGGAAGGGGTCCATGCCTCATTTCAAATGTTCTGAGCAATGCCGTGAAGGTGACAGGTGGGGACACCGCCCCATTGACTGAAACACCAGAATCTTTTGAGGTTGATGTGGTGACACATTCATGGATTCTGAAACATGCTGTCCTTGAAGAGATCATCATCCCACTCTTAGTGTACTCCTGCCCTCAAGCATTTTGGAACAGGCCATTCCTGAGCCCTCGCTTGGGTCTCTAATATCTTACCCCATAGTTTTAAAAGGTAATACTTACTTAGTATATAAACTTTGAAAGGTTAACTGTGGTCATATTCTTCTGTGATCCCATCCCTTGGGAGGTAGAGACAGGAGGAGTTCAAGTTCGAGGTAATCTGTATAAGAAGATCCTTTGCTTGTGAGCAGGTGTAGCAGGCAAAGGTGCATGGTGTACAAACTTAGTAGCTTGACCTCCATCCCTTGAACCCACACTAAGGTGGATGGAGAGAACCATCCCACATCGTTGTTCGCACTGGTGCCATGACTTGCACTACACACAGAAGACATTTTTAAAACTTAGAGAAAAAGATCCTGTCTGAAAAACAAAACCTTCCCCTCAAAAAATTTCCAGAAAATCTTTGTGTGCCTTCCTAGACCTGGGGGAGCAGGGAGGACCTTAGACTTCCCATAAGGTAGGGAACCCTGACTGCTTCTTGGACTGGAAAGGGAGGGGAAGGGGAAGGGGGAGGGGAGGGAAGTGGGAGGAGGTGGAAATTTTCAATAAAAAATAAAGTAAAAAAATTCTTTCTGTGTTTTTTTCCTATTGTGACCCTCTTACCCAGTGGTGGCTTCTACTCAGTCCCTTGACTGTTCTTTTTTCTTTATGTGTCTGTGTAGACACTGGAGACCTTTAGAGTACATAGCTGCTAAGTTTAGGGTAAGCTTTCATATCCTGTTTGATGCAGTTGAAGTCTTCCACAAAGCAGACAGAGCTATCTCTAGGCCATCAATACTCATGCATGTCCTTTGTGATGGCCTCATAATACCACATGGGATGTCTATGTTTTTATTAACTGTTTCTTTCTTTTACAATTGGGGGGAACAAAATATTTGAAAACATTTGATGATTACCTTTGGCTAATGTTCTAAAAGCATAATGACTGTGGTGATGGTCATGGAATATTGATAAATGTGCTAATTTATGACTGTTGTCTCTAGCTATATTCTGGTGGCTGTGCTTACATTACAGCTGCCTGCCATGTATGCAGACAATTCTTCATGAGGAGAGAGGTCAACAACCATTGCTATGCTATAGAGGAAACAGAGAGCTAATTTCCCCATTGCAGGGAACCGTGGAGTTGACTTGGCCTAGCTGCTTTGAGAGGTTCATCATAGGTTTTTCATTCTATAGTTCACACTCCTGGGGCACAGTGTGCCTTCCAGGTCCTGAGAGACTGATGCACTCCCTCAGGTTGTGAAGCATTCTATCCACTTTGTGTTTATCTGTATGATCCCTTAGTAGTCAAGGAAACATGGAAACTTGATAGGACAATTAGTCTTAGACATTAATCTTGTCTACTCTATATAATTTGTAAACTGCACTGTATCCTGGCAACCACAACTGCATTTGCCACTATATTTTGCTTATGATAATAGGATGAAATGTCTGATTGTTTTCAATAAAGTTGTCACAGCCTCAGTTGTTCTGTGGCCGTCCAGCCTTCCTCGAGGCCACATCAGGTGACCTTGGCCTGGTAAGTAGGTGTGGCCACTTACACACCACTGTTCTACCTCATGAACTCTACAGTAGCTACACACCCCTTCTATTAAAATATTTTGGACTTTTAGAGGAAGAGTAGCTCTTAATTCCCTTCCCTGTTGCTTGGCTGTTCATACTGTTCAGGAGTCCCTGCCTAAGGAATGCTGACCCCACAGCGGATTGGTTTCCCCCTTAGCTGCTGTAATTGAGAGTCCGTTCCCTCCACCTCCTAACAAGTCTATAGATCAAGCTGACCTAAACAATTCCTCACTAAAACCTGGGTAGTTAAAATTGTTCAAATTGACAATTAAAACCAGCCATTATGAGCACAAGGCCAGGAACTCATAGAGAAAAAAGCATGTCCAGAAACCAACTGTCCATTTTCTTTTTACTTTAATAAGTCCCAGCCGTAACAAGAAGCAGAAATATAATGAACTAGCCTGATTGACAGTGCCTTAAGCTTCTCTCCATGACCACAGAATATAAATGGTGGAAGGTAAGTCTGATTTCATGAATTGGGAAACTGGGCAGTATGGATGGAAACAATGGCTAAACCATTTCTTTACTATGGCTGTTGTAGGCCTGTGAGATGTGCCCACAATTGGGTTATTAAATGAAGCATCCCAAGAGCTGAGACATGCCTACTCCTTCATTCTGGGAATAGCCTCAATTCCCTGCACCTTTAAAAAGAAACATGTAATTCTGGCTACAAAAAAAACTGGTTTTCATAACACAGAAGTTTTTTAATTACATTTTTAAAGTATAATTACATTGTTTCATCCTCTCCTTCATCTAAGCCTCCTCTCTCCCTCCTCTCCACTGTCTCTCAAATACAACCTGCTGAGTCCATTTCATGTTTCATGAATCATGTATATGATTTTATATCTGACCAGTTAGGGGCCTCATCCCTAGAGACGACTAGCTAATCCCCCCTCTCAAGAGTCCTTAACCGCTACAGCTCTTCCCCTAGGGGTGGGCTTGTGAGATTTCTCTTCTCATTGTTGGAATGTCAGCTGGTCTTGCCGTTGTTCAGGCCTTGTTTAGGCATCCATATTGTTCAAGGTTATGGCTGCCCTGTCTTATTCAGAATACACGAACTAGAAACTGACTTCCTGGTCCATGACTTTAACATTCTTTTCACCTCCTCTTCTTCAGAGTTTCTTTGGCCTTTTTATGGGGTTAGAATTACAGGTGAACTGCCATACCTACCCAGCGTTCATGTGGGTTTGGGGATCCAAACTCCAGCTCCAGTGCTTGCTCAGCAAGAATTTTAAGGACTGATTCCTCTCCCAGCACCGTGAAGTTCCCTTTTCGCTGCTGTGTGGTACTTGTGTACATACGTGTACTGTTTATGTATCTAGTCTCCTCATGGCGGAGACCGAGCAGGTTCCAGCTTTTCCATAATGAAAACAAAGATGTTATATGCCGCCAAGTATAATGTTTTGTGTAGATCTCTCTGGATTTCTGCAGTTGGGGTAGAAACATTTGGATCCCACTTTTGTGGATCTTGATTGTTTTTGTCTTCAAGAAAGCTGTGTTAGAGTTCCCACAGCTCATCAACTTTGTGGACCCAGACTTAAAGTTCATTAATGGAAAGAGATTTAATTTGTTTGCTTCTAGTTATGAAGAAGTTTTAGCTCCTGTGAGTGGTTTGTTTTGTTACTGGCATGAACTCTTTAGTGTCCATAAAATCTGACCATTATGCTTTTTAAGTTTTGTGCCAGCAAACTGGCACAAAATGAGCCTCATGGTCAAGTTTAACAGAGAATCTGTCAGAAGAGGGCAGCTATTCTGAAGGAGAGCTGGCGGTTTGGACAGGAACTGGCAGAAACCAGAAGCAGTGGTTCTCCCACTCCTGGTGGCCGCAGACCAATGATTTCTCCCAAACCTTCTCTATTTTATATTATTTTAATTAATTTATCTATTTTAGTATTGAAAATTGAACCCAAGGTCTCTCACATGCTGGACAAGTTCTCTGTCAGTGAACTATACCCTTTGCTTGCCTATATATTTTAGAGATTACTCTATTTCTAGGAGTTGACCAGTCTAGGTCCTCTTACCAACCCCTCAGCACCCCCCCCCCATGTAAATTGGCTAATAGCTTACTATAAACATCAGAGACAACTCTGGCTACCTTAAGACAAAATGGGATTACAAAAAGAACTTTTAGTCTCTCTCTGTCTCTTTCTTGTGTGTGTGTGTGTGTGTGTGTGTGTGTGTGTGTATGTCCGTATCCCAGGGATTGAACTCAGGTCATCAGACTTGGTAGCTAGTGCTATCTCACTAGCCCCAAGCTGCATTTATTGAAAGGTACAGGACAGATGGAGAGGGATGAGGAACCAGGTGTGAACAGGAGCCCCAGAAACAGAAAAGATAGCCCACAGTCATCTACAGGACTGGCCTGGTAAAGAGACCTCTGGCTCCAGACATTGTAGCTACACTCAACTCAGACATGGGGCACTGCTGTTGACACTGACTTTGGGGACCTTACTGATCCAGTGACCAGTGTGGTTGTTACACTGTTGAAGCAAGAAGAGAGTGCTTGTTTGAGCATAGGAACGAATAGGTAGAAAGGCAGTACAAACAGACTCTCCCTATACACAAGGCTGTAAAGGGGAGAGGGAAAAGGAACGCGTATACAGGGAAAGGCAGACACAGGATCAGCATGATTTGGGGCAGCCTAGCCCTTCACAGCAATACAGAGAGGCTGTGGTACCCATGAACCCAGGATGGGGAGGGAAACATAGAGGTTTGTTTCAAGTTCCATATATCTGGTCTCTGAAAAAAGATAGGTCAATTGTTGATTATTAAGAAAGGAAACACATGGAGGTCTTGAAAGCAAGAAAGGAATAAGACCAGTAATTAAATGTTAAAGATTTGTATTTTTATTCCTATCTTTTTAAAGTATTCCAAGAGAAAAAATCAAATAAAAAATCCCTTACAATAAGAGTTTGAAGAGATGTCTCAGTGGTTAAGAGCACTTGCTGCTCTTCCAGAGGTCCCGAGTTCAATTTCTATCACCTACATGGCAGCTTACAACTGTCTGTAACTACAATATCTGACACCCTCACACACACATACATGTAGGCAAGACACCAATGCCATATAATAAAAATAAAGACATTTTAAAAATGTTTACAGTGAGTGTGATAGATGCTCTCGGCTGTCTGAAATGTGGTGGAGAAAGAGAGGGTGGAACGGGCGTGTCCAGCTTTTAAAGGTCGTCTAGCACATGTGCACAGGGGCTTATATAGCTGAGTCATGTGGATTTGAGGACCCGGGGTGGCTATGTGAATTGCCTGAATGCTTGATGGCACATAGGTGGCCATGGAACCCGAAAGTGCCAGTGCCTGGGGTGGGTAAGCATTCTGAAGCCAGAATGCTGGCAACTTTGGGTGGTGGAAATGATACGAGCTTTATCCCTGAGAAGGGGCCATCAAGCCCAGTTGATCTAAGCACTGAGTGAGCTCCTACAGACCCTGCAACTCCACAGCTACTAACGTGCCTTTGGAAACAAGAATGGAACGACTGGTCGTTCAAGCTGAAAGTCCACAATGTCATATTGATTTGGGCGACATTAGAGAGACAATCAAACCTTCAAGAGCATAGGGAAACTTAACAAAAGACAAAGCACTGTAGCCAGTGATACAAGAAAAAGAAATGGAGTGAGGAGCAGATGTAGGAAGGAAAACATCCTTCATGGCAGAAGTCACCTCCACAGGGATGCAAATGGCACCGATATTCTTCCACCCCAGAACCTGTGAGCGACTCCTGTGGTGGTTCCTATCCTGGTGTTCTGAAACTTCCCTCTCACTGAATGTCAACCCTGACCTAATGGGACAATGTTGATATTCCCCTGTTAGGAACACCGGCCTGAGGCTCGAAATAAGGCAACTTTCCCCGGAGCAGGTCCCACACTGGCCCTGATAGTGGTACAACTGACTTATAAATAAATACGTTTGATTGGTAATTTTATTTTTAGCACAAAATTGTGCTAGGTCTTAAAATTTCTCTTTGGCCCTTCTCCCAGACATGGTCCATATATCTATCACCTGCTGTGAATGCTAGCAAGAACATGAATTTGTTTAGTTCCATTGAAAACGATGGTTGGCTCCCTCCCTCAGCCTGGTTTCTTCAGACCTGGGACTGTGGAGTCCTATACTTAAGACTATTAGACTGCTGCCCGGACCCCAGACCACAGAAGGGCCTCTAACCTGTGTCCAAGGATGGAATGCTGGTGGTAATGAACTCGAGGTTCTCAGGGGTTATCATATTGGCCCAGGCCCTGGCAGTGGGAAGATGGGTGACTCTAACCAGTATTCTACAATCTCTTTTTTATTTCAGTCCAAAGAAGATTACCATAAAATAAATCTGGATAGGAAATGCTAGTCTTTTTTAATCAATTAATTTTATTGCAAATAACTGATACTTGAGCTAGCAAGACAGCTCAGCGGGTAAAGGTATTTGCTGGTAAGACTGATGACCTGAATTCAATTCCCGGAATCTTCATCCAGAATCCCCGTGGTGGAAAGAGAGAAAAGCTTCACAAGTTGACCTTTGACCTCCACACATACACAAACACACTCGCTCTCTCTCTTTCACTGACATACTAAATATTTAAAAATTGATACATCAAACTTGTACATACTTCTGGGGTGCTGTGCAACACCTGGGCATGTTTCTCTGTGGTATAGTGTTAAAGGAAGGGCGACCTCTCCTTCTTCTAGAAGGTTTGACATTACAGCAAGTAATGCAGAGCCCAGAACCATGACTCAGCACCTTGGCTCAGCTCCCAGTGGGCATTCTTCCCTCAGAACCCCAGCCAATGCCACTTTCAGTGACTCAGCTGTCATGACCTCTTTGGGCAAGTTCCACAGCATGTCTCCTGGCCAGGGCGCTAATCAGAGGTAAAGACCTTATCATCCAAGCCATGGGCCAGGAACTGCCACTTCCTTAGGGAAACCAGGGGTGCCCGGGGCCAGTGCCAGGAGAGGTGTCCTGGGAGGACAGCTTTGAAAGGCATCCCGAGGCTGTGAGTTATCAGAGCAGGCTCACCAGGGCTTCTCTTGTTGATGTAAATAGTTCTGCACTGGCAGCTGATGGAAGAGAGCCAAAGGGTAATGAACACCAGGACAAACAAACAGGCCTCTGGGCTGTGAGCCCA
Organism: Arvicola amphibius; assembly: GCF_903992535.2. NCBI lineage: Eukaryota > Metazoa > Chordata > Mammalia > Rodentia > Cricetidae > Arvicola > Arvicola amphibius. The sequence continues at coordinate 109,346,227 of NC_052058.2, read as the reverse complement.
GCTACTGTAAGCCACCATTAGCAACAGACTGGGAGGTGGTGGCAGTGGGTGAAGCTGAACCCACAGCAATGAGTTAATCACTTGTGAGTGAAGGGAAGAAGCTCTTTGGATAATTACAAGCTCATAGGACAAGGAAAGGCCAAGCTGCACAGAACAGGGCATTGGTTTGAGAGGAAAATGGCATGAAGTTTGCTAATTTGCCTGGGTCTATGTTTAAATAATGACTAAGAAATCATTAGTTACATGGTGGATACTTCTTATACACAAAGGCCTGTGCTTGATTGACAAGGTGCTTGGGGCACAAGTTTCTTCCTTCCCCTACAACATTCAGACAACAATCATGTGGCTAAATGGAAGGAGAAGAATGTCTACACATAAATAAAATGTGTCCAAGTGATCAAATCAGTGCCAGGCAGGAAAAGAGATGGATCTGAATGGAAATATTTAGGAAGAAGGATGGAACGAGGATCTGCCTCACGCTGGCGCTGCCGTCCACCATGGGCCATCAGGAAAGGAGGGAGTGGGGATGTGGATTCTTTCATTCTACTGGGATGGTGCCCGTCCCTCAGCAGAAGCAAACCTAAGTCGTCTCAGGACAAAAGCATTCCAACCTCGGACCCTCAGGATTCCCAGGAAGTGAGATAACAAAATGAGTGTCAACCCACAGAACGTGGGAGACACCAGCAAGCCAGCCACCATGAGTGAGGGTCGGCAGAGACAGCGAGCAACACAGATGAGCATCCTCTTCAGATGCCAGAACCATGTGAGTGGTGTTGTAGCAGAAAGGAAAACGCCGAGGGTCTGGAGAGAGGCCCTGTGGCTAAGGCACCTACTGCACCCACATTGGGAGACTCACAACCACAATAACCCCGCTCCAGGGGATCCTTTCTGGCCTCCATGACCACCTGAACTCAAGCGCATACTGCACACAGACACACACGCATATTCACAATTAAAAATAAAGCCGGGTGGTGGTGGCGCACGCCTTTAATCCCAGCACTCGGGAGGCAGAGGCAGGCGGATCTCTGTGAGTTCGAGGTCAGCCTGGTCTACAAGAGCTAGTTCCAGGACAGGCTCTAAAAAAGCTGCAGAGAAACCCTGTCTCGAAAAACCAAAAAAAGAAAAAAGAAAAAAAAAGAAAAGCAAATGTTTAAAAGCTAGAAAGGAAATCACAAAAATAATCAAGGTTATAAAAATGACCAGGCAGAAAGATTCTGGAAAAATGAGAATTTAAAAACAAAAGGACAGGATGGAAATTTTAAAAAATCTACTTAGTAAGTGAGTAAAGCAGCAAATTGGGGTATAGCTGGAAAGATCTTGTGTATTCCTTTATTGTGTGACTGAGGGGAGAGTCAGGCCTCCATCCCTGAACACAAACAACACATTCAGAGAAGCCAGCGGCAGCAGGTGCTTTAGAAGCCCGCTTGAAGAAGCAGCTATGAGCTGAGCTCTATACACAGTTCACATTTTATTATACTTTTAAGTTGTGTGCATTTGGGTGTGTCTGTGTGTTGGCTTGTGTGCATTTGGGTGTATCAGTGTGTTGGTTTATGTGCATCTGGGTGTGCCTGTGTGTTGGTTTATGTGCCTTTGGGTGTGTCTGTGTGTTGGTATGTGTGCACTTGGGTGTGTCTGTGTGTGTTTGTTAGTGTGCATTTGGGTGTGTCTGTGTGTTTGTTAGTGTTCATTTGGGTATGTCTGTGTGTTGGTTTGTGTTCATTTGGGTGTGTCTGTGTGTTGGTTTATGTGCATCTGGGTGTGTCTGTGTGTTGGTTTATGTGCATTTGGGTGTATCTGTGTGTTGGTTAGTGTGCATTTGGATGTATCTGTGTGTTCGTTTGTGTGCATTTGGGTGTATCTGTGTGTTGGTTTGTGTGCATTTGGGTGTATCTATATGTTGGTTTGTGTGCATTTGGGTGTGTCTGTGTGTTGATTAGTGTGCATTTGAGTGTGTCTGTGTGTTGGTTTGTGTGCATTTGGGTGTATCTGTGTGTTGGTTTGTGTGATTTGGGTGTTTCTGCGTGTTGGTTTGGGCACATGAGTGCAGGTGCCTACAGGAACCAGAAGAGGACGTTGGGTTCCCTTAGAACTGGAGTTACAGAGTTGTGAGCCACTTGACGTGTGTACTGGGGACCAAATGGTCCTTGGTAGAGCAGTAAGTGCTGTTAACCACTGAGGCATCCTGCCAACGCCTGTGAATGTAACTTTGGAATTGACTATAAAATGCAACTTGCATGCTGTTCCCTAAAGCTTGCATCCTGACTTTTCTGGGATTCCTTCTTGTCTAAAGTCCTCCCCCTTCTTCAAGTCCCACATCTTGGAGGACTTTCCAGACACTTTCCGTGGGACTTATTTTTGACCCCCCATTCCTGTTTCTGTTTCTGCTCTATTTGTGGAGATGACATTGTACTGTTGTGTCTGTCTCGGGCCCTCAGTCAGGAGCATTGAAGGAAAACAGCAGCTCTGTTCAATCAATGTTCAATAAATTGGATGGCATCCTGTAAGCTTCCATCAAATGATCGTGGAAAAAGGTCTGAATGGTAAACATTTGCAAAAAGATTCCTCTGAAGTTGTTACCAAGTTTGAGTTGCCTTTAAGCACACCGCTGAGGGTGCGATCAATATTGTAGTATTTATGTAAAAATAGTACCTGTTATAAATCAAAACTTTGGCTTTTGTAGGAAGGCTTCTCTCGGATATCATCCTGTTTTCTTGGTGCCTTCCACCTCAGCACTTGGCATCGTCAGTGAAGCAGCATGGTGGACTTCACTGGTAGCATTTTACTGTTGGGTAGGTATGACCCTATGGCACAGAGGGTACTGGGGACCAATAAATAATATTAGCAAACATTAAGGATCTCTCTGACCAGCGCAAGAATCTGGTCTCTATCCTTTAGTGCCGGATTCTTGTACAAAACTCATAGGGAATTTCTATTTCCTAAGGTTATTCAACTCAGAGAAGGGTCTGCTTTTTTTGTTTCAGATCTGGAAGTGAAGTCAGAGCATCCACCCCAGCACCTGCAGCCCTGCTGGGCAGGTGGACACAGACTGTGCTTTCATAGGGTGGCCCTGTGTCTGACCCAGGAGTGTTGCTTGACTCATTAGCACCAGAATCGCCTTCTGTAAGTAATAAAACCCAAATTACAAAACTCACTCTGGCTATTGAATCCCTCCTGCAAGTAGATTCGGGAATCTTTTGACAGACACCCTCACTGAGGTCAGCTTCTGGACCTGGAACTAAAGTGGGGGTTCTTGAGGACCCCATTGATAGAGGAGATACTCCCTTGAGAAAGTATGGAGGTTTGAAAGAAACTGGCCCTCATAGTGAGCGGCACTATTAGGTGGCCTTGTTGGAGGAAGTATGTCACTGTGAGGATGGGCCTGAGGTCCCTTTTGCTCAAGTTATGGCCGGTGTGACACAGTTGCTTCTTCTACCTGTGGATCAGGATATAAACTCTCAGCTCCTTCTCCAGCGCCACGTCTGCCTGCATGCCACCATGTCCCATCCTGAAGATAATGGACTAACCCTCTGAAACTGTAAGTCAGTCCCTGTGAGAGAGTTGCTATGATCACGGTTCTCTTCACAGCAACAGAGACCCTAAGACAGAAGGGGAGTGAGGAAACAGAACAGGACAGGAGAAGGAAGTTAGAGAAGAAAGGTAAGCGAAGACAAGTCCTTCACTGGAGGATGCCTTCAGCCCTGCCCTACAAGGAGCCCAGAATATGGGCTGTATCGTGGGTTTGCTACATCTTGCTGCAGGGCACTGGCCATTCTGTGCCCAGCCCCTGGAAACACTTAACCCTTTCATCATCTATTGGGCAATCGAGAGCTGAATCCACACCAGCCATAGACACAAAGTCTTGATTTGTTGTGTTATAACCAAAGAGAATGTGGCCTCCCAACAAGCCTTCATTCTGAATACAGCATCGACACTATGGGGGGGGAGGGGCTTACTGGCTGCTCTCTTAAGAGTTCCCTGTGTGTTCTAAGATCTGTGCTTGCTGTCCTGGTTGTTTCAGATGACATCAATGCCTCTCTTTCTTTCCTTGGGTGCTGAGACCCATGGATACCCAGCAGTCCTCAATCAATTTCAAACACCCTCAGTCACACTGGTCACAATATGAACCCTGCATATCCAACTCCATTCTTGACTTTAGTTAGAAATAAATTAAAAGCTCAGGATGAAGACTCTAGCAGGAAATAAAAAATAACACAATTTACCAAGGAAGTGGTAGTCATTTCCCCTAAGGAGTGAGTAGGCCTGCCTTGCTCTGCTCTGGATCAGGCACTAAACACAACATAGACGTGTTAACTATGTGTGTAAGCCTTAGCTGGGATAGATGACTGATGGATGCTGTGCTGTGCTTTTTTAAGCCTGCAGAGACAATAATTCAGATGAAAGTGTTATCATAACATAACTGAAAGCCAAGACCATATCCTTCTATGCTTGTCCTCACCCAGCTACATTGACTTCATCATAGAGGGGACAATATGATCTTACTTTGCTCTAACATTCAGTGACCACTTATGAGGAAGAAAATCACAAGACATGTTGTTCTCAACAGCCTTTATGGTGCTTCTTCTGAGCACTCCCAACCTGAGTTCTATCCCTTATTTCCGACTCTGCCCCTTGCCACAGGAAGAGGAGCTATTGTTTCAGCTTACTATTCCGAGACCGTGGACTGCCAGCCATTCACAAGCTGTCTTTTTCACTGGTGAGCCTTTGGTGGCTAGGAGCAGACTTGAACCCTCCAAGGAGAACTGCTAGACATCTATCCACCATCTGAGGATGAGACCTGAGAATAACATGGCCAGTTACACACTGTGGACTTGAGCCTACTCAGGGATGCTTCCCAGGAGGTAGAAGGTAGGTAGAATCAGATCACTCCATCAGAGTTCCTGAGTATGGACTCTCCCACTTCCACCCGGGCTCCTGAGTGAGAACTTTCCCACTCCACCCAGGCTCCTGAGCATGGACTCTCCACTCTAATCTGATGGAGGACTCTCATTGGTTAATAAAGAAACTGCCTTGGCCCATTTGATAGGCCAGCCCTTAGGTGGGTGGAGTAGACAGAACAGAATGCTGGGAAGAAGGGAAGTTAGTATGCCTCTCCTCTCTGGGTCAGATGCGATGGAGCCAGCCGCCGGGTCAGACATGCTGAATCTTTCCCCGTAAGACACCATTCGTGGTGTTACACACATTATTAAATATGGGTTAAAGCAAGATGTGAGAATTAGCCAATAAGAGGCTGAAACTAATGGGCCAGGCAGTGTTTAAAAGAATATAGTTTGTGTGTTGTTATTTCGGGGCATAAGCTAGCCAGGCAGCTGGGAGCCAGGCGGGATGAAAAGCAGGCCTGCCCGCTGCTCCTCACTACACTAACCGGGCTCCTGAGTGCGGACTCTCCCACTCCACCTGGGCTCCTGAGTGTGGACTCTCCACTCACAGGGGCTCCTGAGTGTGAACTCTCCCACTCCACTGGGGCTCCTGAGGGCGGACTCTCCACTCACAGGGCTCCTGAGTGCGGACTCTCCTGCCTTTCAGTGCGTCTTTTATCTAGCAGCCCCATTGTCTCTTCTGAATTAAGGATTCAAGGATGCAGCCAGCTTTCTGGAGTAGTTGTCCAGCATTCTGTGAAGTGTAAGCCCAAGAAAATAGACTAGTGCCTGTTTTGAATATATTCTATAAAACCTTCCAGATGATCAAAATATTTCTCTAGAAATTTGAGGAAAATAATGTAAGTTTGAGACTGGCATGATGCACACTGGTAATTCCAGCACTGGTCAGCCTGGACTACCTAGTAAAGATCTGGATCAAATAAGCAAAACAACCAAATTTGGTATCATAAAAATACAAAATAGCCCATCTCAAAACCCATGTTAACACATGGCAAAACTCAGACATGCTCTGGTCATTGTTTGCTATGGGATGTGCATGTCAGAGCCATCCAGAAAGAAGTGGGTTCCGTGGCAACATTCACATCTCTGTGGTCAGCATCCCAGCAGCCACGGCACAGCCTTCTCAAGCCACTGAAACCCAAACCCCCATCTTTCCATGCTGTCCTCCCTCAGTCTCTCATCCTACAAAGCCACGGGCTAGCTCAGAGCCTGCAGGGAAATGTTGATCCAGTGTCTCTGAGCTACTGATACAGAAGTTCTAAGGACCCAGAAACATACATATTAAATCTACCTGGGCTTGGCACTGGAGGAGGGGCAAACAGCCTACTTAAAGTCACTGTTGTCTGATGCTCTGTGGTGCACCTGCTCAGGCTGGCTCCCATCGATTCCTCTAGTCTTGATCAGTTCCGATGCCATACCCCTCCCTACCTGGGAAGCCCTGGAACATGAGTGACTGCTGAGTTTGGAATCTATCAGTCCTCTGGGGAGTTGTGGGGGGGACGCCTTCTTTTATGCCCAACAACAAGGAATAAACACTGGGACAGAGACTTAAACCATCATTAACAAGGACTTTTTAAATTGGAAAAATATGTTTTTCCTCAGAGAACAAAGGCTGTTTAAGTTGACTGGAGCTTCGGAGCAGGCAGCTGGTGGCTTTTCTTTATTTTCAGTAGTAATTGTGAATCAAGGAATAGGTAAGAAAATGTGAGCCCATTTTTGTTCCCTGCGGCCGATGTGAGCTGCATTCAGCGGCTCTCAGAAAATAGTAAGACATGGTGCCTTGGAAAACACATCAGCTAATGACAGAAAAGTGCCTCCATGTTTCCTTCTGAGCTATTAACTACTAGGCAGCCTTCTCAAGTGGGTGTCCCACCTGACTGAATCCTCATTACCAATGAAAGCACGTGAAATCAAGTGCCCGGTAATAAGGTACGCGGATGCTTGGCCCTCTTGAGCTCCGCTCTACCTGTTACATGGTTCTGATTTTTATAGTGGTTTTTCTGGTGGTATGGTTTTTGGAAGCAAGGTCTCATGCAGCCTTGGCTGGCCTTAAACTCACTATGTAGCCGAGGATGACCCAAAAGCCAGGAGCTTATGCAGTGCTGCAGACAGAACTCAGGGCTTGCTGTATGTCAGGCAAGCATGCTACCGACTGAGCTGCTTCCCCACCCTGTTTTTATGTGGTTTTTGCTCTCTTTCTAGCACATGGTGGCCCCTAGTTGCCTACGTTTTTCTTGGGTAGGGGTTGACAGCTGCTCAAACCCACACAGCTGCCATGGACTTCAGTTCCCATTCAGAACTTCTGATGCTCTGTACCAGACAAGCAAGAGAATGAAGTCAGCCTCGTTCTAGAGGCAACAAGGCTGCCAGGCACTCACACCCATTGCTGTGAGCAGAGCTGCCCTGGTGTTCTACACTCTAGCCAGGCACTCACACACTCCACAGTGAGCAAAGCTGCCCTGTGTCCTCCCCTGTAGCCAGGCACTCACCCATTGCTGTGAGCAGAGCTGCCCCGTGTCCTCCCCTCTAGCCAGGCACTCACACCCATTGCTGTGAGCAGAGCTGCCCTGTGTCCTCCCCTCTAGCCAGGCACTCACACCTTCCACTGTGAGCAGAGCTGCCCCATGTCCTCCCTGTATGATGGTTATACCTGCTGTCTTGGAATGGCATTCCTTGCACCTAAGAGTCAAGTGTGAGTGAGGTGTTTGTACCAGACGGGGCCATTCCCCCTCAAAAGATTCTTGGGGGTCCTTCTTTATCCTTTCCTGGCTTCTGGGGTTTACTAACCATCCTTAGTTTGTGTTTGCATCCTCCAGCCTCTACCTCTGTTGTCCCAGAACTTTCTTCTGGGTTTTCTTCCCATGCCTTTTCTATTCTACGGATAGCCTCACTGAGCTGAGGAGCTGCCCTCATCAGTAGGATCTCATCTCATTCTTCCGCAACCTTTTAAAACATCCTGTTTACAAATAAAAAATCACGGCTGAGATTCGAGGTGGATATGGACCAAGTTTGTGTCTTGAGGCTTCTTTCAACATCTTCATTCTAGAACAACCTAGCCTTGACAATGGGGTTCACAAAGGTGCGTGTCTCCAAAGGGTGACGATCATGACAGGTGCCCTGAGGAACTCCTTCCCTGTTCACTTCTTGGCCTAAAGTGTTCCCCTGGCTCAAAATAATTTCTCGATGATTTGGCTCAATCTTCAAGATTGTGTATTGAAGTCTCCAAGGGACTTTTCTCAAATAGTCATGAGGAGGCCAGCACACATTTGAGCCATCTGGCTTCAGAATATAAGAGGCCTTTCACAAAACCATCTGCCCCAGGAATTGGGGGTAGTTGGGAAAGAGAGTCTGTCAAATAATTTCCTTGCGAAGCTGCTGTTGCTTCTGTAAGTTTGCACTCCTTGGGTGCGGTGCCTCTGCTCCACACTGTGGTTCATTAGCCTCCTCCTTGAAGCTGGTTCTCCGTGGGGGATGCGGTAAGATACAGATGGAGAAAAGGGAAAGCTTGGGGCTGAGAACATCCAACAGGAGGATGTGCGCTCAATCCTCAGAACTCAAGTAGAGAGCAGGGCGTGGTGGCATGTGTTCATAAACCCAGGTGTCGGCGAGGCAGAGACAGGTGACTAACTGCCAAGTCCCAGGTCCCAGTGAGAGACCCTGCCTCAAAAAATAAGGAAGTAGGCTCTTAAGGAATAACTCCTGAGTTAGACCTCTCCCCTCACATGCATGCACACGTGGGTGCACACACACACACACACACACACACACACACACACAGGCATGTAAAGGGGAGATAGAGAGGGTGGGTCACCAAGAAGCAGTGGGGTTGAAAGGTAGACAGCCCACATGTTGTTAATTGACACTTGCAAGTCTACCATGTGCCCATGTGACAAACTGAGATTGCCTCACACTTTAGAATTCCATGTGACAAGTGGGGCTCAACTGAGAGCTGTGCTCGAAAAGATTCTGCGGCTGCATCTGGGCAATACGGGCAGAGGGCCACGAGCGTGCCACGGTGAAGCACACAAGCATCTCCAGTGACTCACGCCACAGATTTGTTGTTCGTGTATGTAGCTTTTAAAGGACCGTTCCTTAAACGTGTTGTTGCCAGACATAGGTAGCAGATTTTCCTGCTCTGGTGTAAAAATACACTGACAACAAAGTCACAGAGAGGAGCTATTTCCATGCCTCACTCTTCCCCATATTTCTAAGGACATCTGGCTGTGCAGTGGATACGTCTTGTGATTTTGAATCATAGCTTCTCCAAGGCGAGGTACTCCCATCTATTTATACATGCTTGGCATTGGCTGTGTAACACCGGTTGCCGAGTCTGGGCCAAATAGAAGCTAAGTGAGTTTGAGTTGATGATGATAAATGATGGAAGTTACGAGTGAGGGTCTTCTAGCCCTGTTCTTCCCACAGGACAGTCGCAGCACTGTGGGTATTAAACCAAGCCTCGCCACCCTAAGGTCTCCTCGAAAGCAGGGATCATGATTCCTGACTCCGATCTCAGACAGGTGCAAGACAATTTGAGTCTGGGGATGGAGCAGCAGTGGTCCCAGGCAAAGCCAGAGTTGACTATAGGAAACCATCCTTGCCTGTTCTGTGGGCAGAGTCCTGGCAAATAGCAATGCTCATGTGAGGAGGACACTGCTCAGGAAACCCAGCTCCAAATACTAAGGACAGACACCTGAAGTCTCCAGGGCCCAGCCACTCTGAAGATGCCAAACAAGGAAACATGACACTCTGAAAAGTCTGTGTGGCTCCCAGGCCTCTGAGACAGCCTAGGAACTCAGACCTGCTCCTGCAGCACCATCTGCAAGAGTCCAGGACAGCCAGCCAAGGTCATCTAACCTCGCTGGCAAGCCGTGAGCACATCAGAAGGGACCTGAGAGAAAGGGCATTTTACTAGAAGCCTAGAGTCAGTGGGTCTGAAAGGGGACAGAAGCCCCCTTCCCAGGTCCTATAGAAAGGAAGTCTGCATGGGGCCAAGCAAGGCAAGCTCCAGATAAGAGCTCTCAGCTCCCCCAAGAAAAGATGGACAAGACCTCTGGGACATGAGATTGTCCCTTCCTAGGCAGGGCAAGAGACAGCAAAGTGGAGGGGCTTACCTTGAGATGGATTTAATCCAGTGTAATGAAGTCAGGTGCGGGTGGAGCTCAGCTGGTAGTGTGCCCAGCACACACAAAGCCCTGGGTGGATTCCCCAGCACTGGGGTAAACTGGGTGTGGTGGAGCAAACCCAGAACCACAGCACACGGGAGAGGTAAAAGGGTCAGACCCAAGAGCACCCTCAGCTGCATAGTGAGTTCAAGGACAGTGTGAGGCAGGAGACCCTAATGAAAAAGAAAAGTCATGGTGTGGTGAAAGAGGCATTTCCCGGGATCCAAGGGACTGTGCGGAAGCCAGTGGAATTTCTATTAAAGTCCGTATAGACATGGGGGGTGGGGTCAATGTTATGGGAGTAGACACTACAGTGGGTTGGGGTCACTTTCTATGGGGGACACCCCACAGAAGACTGTCTTAAAGCAGGTCTACTTCTTGATGTCACAATGTGCTGGCAAAGTCTACACTTTGCTAACACAATTCTTCTTCAGCAAGTCTTCATTGCTCTGAGTTTTAAGTAGCTGTGACTACTGTTGATTTGAAAAGTAGAAACAAAGCCTAAATTAGCACTTTTTTATTGTTTCTTCCTTGATAAACATCAGATTCCATGTGGAAGCTCATTTGGCTGGACTCAGCTATGTGTGTTTATTCCAAAAAGTAGTGGAGAAGCCAATGACCAAGTGATTTCAGAGCCAGAGGAAGGAACTTGGGTGACTTCAATGCTGTCATGCTGTGTAGCAATACAAATATGTTTGTGGCCACTAGACTATGTCATGAACAGGACTAGGGCTTGTCCTCCACAGGGCTAGGTAGTTAAAAATATATGCAGGCTTGAAAAAAATGTTAAAGTCCTTAAAATAAAAAAGAAAGAGAGTAGTTGGGTGTGGTAGCACACACCTTTAATTCCAATGCCTGAGAGGCAGAGACAGACAGATCTCTGTGAGTTCAAGGTGTGGTAGCACACACCTTTAATCCCAGCACTGTGGAGGCAGAGACAGGTGGCTCTCTGTGAATTCAAGGACAGCCTGGTCTACAGAGTGAGTTTCAGGACAAAGATACACAGAAACCCTGTCTCAAAAAGCCAAAAATTAAAAATAAAAGAAATAGAGTTTAAAATAAAGCTGCATAAAGATGGAAAACACACAGAGAATCTTGATACTGTATGTTATTATGCTCTCTTTGAATTTTTTGAATGCTGAGGAAGAAGCAACAGCTGCTAAAATATATTTGCTTGTAAATGCTGTTGAATTAATCCAAGATAGGTATTTTGAAAATACCTTGACTTCAAAATTGAAGTCAAAAGGTATGTTACTTTGGAGAAGAGATTTTGCTTTTGTTTCCACAGGAAATGAGAGGCTATGGATTCATTCTGAGTTAAGAAAACTCAGATTTGATCAAGGAAGACCACCTGACAAATCTCCAGTAGGAACAGATGGCCCAGATATTCTACATCCAGAACAGATTCAAGACTGCTGCCTGAGATGATCAAGACTCACAGGATACTCTAGTCAGGACTTGATCATAATTCTAAATTTTCTTTAGGTCTCCATAAGATTATCAGTCCACCCAACCAGCCAGAAGTAACCTGGAATATTATGCCCACATTCCCAACAAATGACTATGGATATTTTCCTTTGTTAAAAAAAAGAAGGGGAAAAGGTGGAGGACAATTCTGTATTCTGTCGATTACATTTTAAATAAATGCTGATTGGCCAGTAGGCAGGCAGGATGTAGAGGTGAGGAAAGTAGAACAGGAATATTCTGGGAAAAAGGAAGCCCATATATCCTGCAGTCCTGCCAAGACCACAGAAGAAGCAGGATGTGACCTGCCCCACTGAAAAAGTTACTGAGCCATGTGGCTAACATAGATAAGGATAATGGGTTAATATAAGCTACAAGAGCTAATAAAAAGCCTGAGCTAATGGGCCAATCAGTTTATAATCTTATGGAGACCTCTGTATGATTTTATTTGGGGCTTAATGACTGCCGGAACTGGGCAGGACATAAACCCCAACAAGCAGGCCCTCATACAACATTAAAGGCTTGGTCAGCAGCCTACACAAAGCAGTAGAGCATCTGACTGGCGGGACCAGTGGGAGGCTGTTAGGCCACTGGGGGCTTCTCTTTGAGAGTGATAATGGGATCCTGGTCCATTTCTCCCTCTGGCTTCGCAGCTAGCATGACGTGTTCAGCTTTGTGTGTCCAGCCGTGATAAAGTGTGCAGTCACAGGCCCAAGGCAACCGAGCTAACTATGGAGTGAAACCACAAGCTTTGCCTCCTCCTAAGCTACTGCTTTCGGTTCTTTTGTTATGGTAGGAAGACGCTGGCATGTGTAACCAGATATGTCAAGGGCCGTGTTGTTCACCAAGGGTCTGTGCCAGGAAACTGTAGAGAAAACATTACTTGTCTAAAAAGCGAAGAAGTCAGCAATCAGTTTTAAAGAAGAGTGAAGGGGCTGGGGAAACAACTCATTGGTATTCCTGTCTGTGCAAGCCTGACCACTGGAGTCTGTATCCCAGAATCCACGGAAAAGTCAGATACAGTGAGCAGGTATGAGCCCAGGAAATGGAATGCTGAGAAGGGAGAACCCACGCAAGCTCATGGACCAGCTGACCTATGGTACATAGCAGCTAACAGATCCTGTTCCAAATGAGCTAGCCTAAGGCACATCACAGTGAACAGATCTTGTTCCAAGTGAGCTAGCCTAAGGCACATAGCAGTGAACAGATCCTGTTCCAAATGAGCTAGCCTATGGCACATAACAGTGTACACCAGACCCTGTTCCAAATGCTAGTCTAAGGCACATAGCAGTGGTCACCAAACCCTGTTCCAAATGAGCTAGCCTGTGGCACATAACAGTGGACACCAGACCCTGTATCAAATAAGCTAGCCTGTGGCACATAGCAGTGGACACCAGACCCTGTATCAAATGAGGTATGAAGGAAAAGACTGACACCTGAAGGTACCAACTAGCCTCCACATATGAGACCCACACCTGTACCCACACACAATAACATGTGTGCACTCATACACTCACACTCTTACACATATACACTCATCTCTCTCTTACACATCACACACACACACAAACACACACTCCTCTCTCACACACAGAGTCATACACTCACCTCTCTCCCTTCTTCTTCTCTTTCCTCCCCCCTCTCACACACACACACACACAGTCATTCATACACAGTCTTACACTGAACTCCCTCTCTCTTTCACAAACATGCACTCACACTCACACACACACACTCACAGTTATCCATCACCTCTCTCCCTACCCTCTCTCACTCACAAACACACAGAGAGACATACACACAGTCATTCATACACAATCTTACACTGAACTCTTTCCCTCTCTCTTTCTCTTTCACACACACACACACACACACACACACACACACACACACACACTACAAAGAGTCGTCAGACAAAGAAGAAAGCAGGAGTTATGAGCAAATGTGTTAGCCTTAATTTGTTAGTGCTGGTAGCCTGCTGTCACCAGGACTTGCACAAGCAGTGACTCAAGCCCATGTTTTATGTCATCCAGACATTTTCTGAGTTTTCAGGGGAGAGACTCATAAACAAAATGCATAGAAATTTGTGAGAGATTTCCTGATGGTGGGTTATTTATTGAAAAACTTTTATCTTTATGACTTTTGAAAGTGGCTAGGATTTATTCAGAAGAAACAAAGACATAAATTGTGCTGCCTTTCCAGAATTTGTTATGATGTGAGACTTGCTGGGTTTAATGGATCTCATGTACACGTAAATACATATATGCAATTGTATGTATGTATGTATGTATGTATGTGGTGGCAGAGATTGAACCTACTGTATTGAGCATGCTGAGCAAACTTCTAACCACTGGACTACACTGCGAAACATTTTTTGAGCAGCGTCTTTCTCAGGCTGGCCTTGAACTTGTGAATTTCCTGCTTCAGCCTCCCACGTGCTGAGTATGCACCACCATGTCTGGCTTTAATTTATCTTCCTGTCTAAGACTTTCATAACCCCACAAGGGAAAGAAAGCTTCAGAAGCTGCAGTAAGTGAAAAGTTTGGTTTGATCGATGTTGTAAACACGGCCAGACTGCAAATATATGTGGATCAATTTTGAGAAAATTTTAACAAACTTGCACAAGTCTCTAAACCCAAAGGTACACTGTTCTCATTATCAATGAGGAGGTAAAACTCTTCCTTAGAAAAAATGGCATTTTCGTTTTCAACTCTTTGCATTTAAAATTGTGTGTCATGGTGCACACCTATAATCTCACCATTTGGGAGGCAGAAACAGAAGGATCAAGAATCTGAAGCTATCCTAGGAACATTAAGGCCCTGTTTGAGAAGAAAGATTCGCTCTCCTTCTCTGGCAATGCATTATTTATCTACCGTCATTATGTGCATGAATAAGTTTAACAAAGGGAAATTGTCATTGTCTTCATTTCTTTCACTATCACTATCATTATTGCCTTCATTTTATAATTATTGATAAAACTCATCTTGCCATATGGTAGGAGAAGACACCATTCTGGTGTCAACTGCACTAGCTTGAGCATACAGAATTCTGAGGCTGGGGAGTGATTCTGCCTATTAAAGATGACGTCACTTGTTTCAAAAGAATAATAAGAACATATAATTTTACTTTAAAATTACCATCAACATGGGCTGGGCTGATGGCTGGCTCTGTGGTTTCAGGGGACCTGGGATTCTTTCCCTACAGCTCCAGCTCCTGGGGATTCAGTGGCCTCTTCTGGCATCCAAGGGCACCCACATTCATGTGTCATACATGCGCAATACACAGGCATATACATAAGCAGGAATAAATCTTTAGTAAAACTGGCACCAGCGTCGACAGACTCCCCGTGATGACCTTTATCACACAGTAGATATTGTCCACCTTTGTGGTTGGCAAGGGACTGTCCTGAGTCCCCTCGGCACAGCCCCTGTGTTCTGGAGAGACTGCTGGCTTCAGCTCAGGCCCAGGCCTAGGTTGGACTGGGGAGCCTGGGTGATTTGTTCTCCCATCTTCCTCCTGTCTGTCACCTCCATTCTCCTAGGAACTAAGTTTCTCTCTGTGTCTGACACCACACTGTCTTGCCCTGGCTCCTTCTCCGTCTCCCTCTCTGAAGGCTGTGTGGCTTGCCGGGGACAGCGGGGTTTCAGGTGTAAATAGGACTAGTTTCACCCACTCCGGTTGTCACTTACTAGGCATACAATCTTAAGCCACCACATTCTCTGTCTCGATGTTTCCATCTGTTGAATGGGGGTGGATTTTAAGGATAACCTGTTACTTGCTTGGTAAAACCTGCCTTGTATTGTCTCAAAGAATCAACATTTGGCTTTGGCTTGTCTTTAGGGATCCACACTAAGCTCTAGGTAAAGTTTTGCCATATGACTCACTCTAACAGTGTCCCTGTAGGCAGTTGAGCTGCAGAGTAGACTGTGCTCCAGGCTGTGAGGACTAGGGCTCAGATCCATCAGCAATGTCTGCTGTGGAAGAAGGATTTAAGGGTGTCATTCAATGGCTTCCTAGTTGTAGTGTCTATTATTGCCCCAGTTACCAAAGCCAAGAGGTTCCTGGCACTTGCAGGCTCCCCTTTGCCTTACGTGCATGGCCCAAACTGGAGATAGAATCTGGCAATTCATGCAAACAAAAATATAGCAATTGGCTGTTTGGAAGGCAAGCAGTTGGAGAGGTGGGACCATGCCAACTTATCAAGAGCTGCTTGGCAATAGCAAAGAGAAAAGAGGCTGGCAGTCCTGCTTCAGAAGCAGGTTAAAGCCAGGCACTGTGCAGTTAGCTTCTGATGCTTAGTTTTCTGATTTCTAGTAGCAAGGTCCCAGTTGTCTCCTGGAGAAGATTTGCAGACCGGGACAGGAAGTTACCATGGGGTTCCTGCAAATGACAGTGGAGCAGATAGAAGACCAGATCCCTCCTCCATGACCCCCAGACTCAGCCAGATTTGCCCATGCACTTCCCTGGCTTGCTATCCATATAGAAAGCCAGCATCTCTGTATCTATTTACTGATTTTACAATATCAACTCTTTATTCTCAGTGACATTATCAATACCATCATCACTTTGAGCTGTCTTTTGCATCAAAGCTTAACTGAGCAAAGCGGCAATGCGGTCCAGGCTGCAAAAGAGAAATTATTTTTAATTCTGCACCTGTCTTTTAGGTTTTTTTTTTCAGACAAGGTTTCTATATGCAGTCCTGGCTGTTGTGGAACTCACAGAGATCCTCCTGCCTCTGCTTTCCACGTGCTGGGAGTAAAGGCGCCTGTGCTAGCTCGGTGCCCAGCGATGGTCTTTGTAGCCGCTGCTGTGGTGACCCGACAGCCTCCATCGTGCGTGGCTCCCACAGCCCAGGTCACGTGCTCTTCCTTTCCTTCCCTTATTTTCTTAGATTATCTGAAGTATTTTTATAGTATAACTATTCAGATAAAAAAAATTACCTTGTGTTTTTCTGAAATGTATTTTCCTTCTATTTTAAAGGATTCTTCTCCCAACAGAATTAAAGATACTTTTCCATTAAGTGCTTAAAACACACTCTTCCCTTATCTCGTTGCTGCCCGAGGTCAGCCATCAGTTTCTCTGCCAAGCCTTTGGAGGCAATGGGTTTTCCTGCTTGGTTGCTCACGAGGTTTCCCTTTTATTTCCTCTGACTGTGGTGTGGGCAGGTGTGCCATTCTTTTCGTTTCTGATATCTGGAGGTCTTTGTGATTTCTTGAGCCAGGGTTTTAATACCTCTAGTCATCAATTTTTCAGCTAACAGTGCACAAAGTATCTCATTTGCTCAGTTTTTTGCCTTTATGGGGCTGCAGTTACATGGATTGAACATGCTTACTGTGTGCTTTGTCTGTTATGTGAATATGTGTTTATCATTTATCAAAGTGCTTCACAATTGATATCATTGCTTTGACAACAAGTTCTACTTCATGAATGCTCTTCTGTGTCTACTCTTTGGTAAGCCCTTTCCATTAGAGTCTTAATTAGCCCCACCCTATTTAGTGGGAACGGCAGTAAGAGAAACACTTGATGCTGTATGTTAGGCATGTGTTGGAAACACAGACTCTACCATCTGGTGCCCCAGTGGGTCCCAAAAGTACGTTACCATCACAACTTTACAATTAAGAAAGGTTAAAATTTTTAAATTAAAAAATATTCATTTCTTATGATGTCAGTATACAGGACAAGTTAGAGAACTTATGTACCACTGATCACATGCTATGACATGCATGTGGAGGTCAAAGGGCAACTTTATGGAATTCACTCTGTCCTTCCATATTTACATGGGTTCTTGGGATTAAGGTCAGGTCTTTGGGCTTTGTGGCAATCTCTGTTACCTGATAAGCCATCTTTTCAGCCCCCACGTTGCTGTTGTTGCTGCTGCTGCTGCTGCTGCTGCTGTTGTTGTTGTTGTTGTTGTTGTTGTTCTTCTTCTTCTTCTTCTTCTTCTTCTTCTTCTTCTTCTTCTTCTTCTTCTTCTTCTTCTTCTTCCTTTTCTTCTTCTAATATCTACTTGGTGTTTTAAAAACCATAGACTATATATGGTTCTCTGGCATAAGTTCACATTTAAAATGTATTTATATGTCTATTTTTGAGTTCATACCTGATAACTCCAATATTGGGAGTCATCTATGCATCTTTTATTTTAGTCTGATTTTTCCTTGATTCCCAGTCACTTGGTTCTGTCCCTGGCAGCCCTCACAGTCTTGGGCCGAAAGCATTATGGTGAGTACTCTGAATGGCCATGGGGTGGTTTTATTATCTTCCAGACATTAGTGGATTTTCTCCTGCCAGGAAGCTAGAGCACAGGAAGCTGCCAGGCTCCAACACTGGAATAAAAGGGATTATTGACAGCCTGGCTTGGTAAGTCACGTTATGGGAGTCCCAGGCTGTCACAGTGAGCACTGCTTACCAGAGCAATGTATAATGCTGACCGCGTATGTGGACCTGTGCTGCTGGTCATTACATACTTAATTCTGGGGAGTCGTACTCTGCCACGACTCTCATAGCCATGCCGCTGAGAGAACAGCAGAATGTCTTTATCCCAAAGCTCTGGACTTCAGGAGATATAAAACAGGAAATGGTGATCCCTAACATCCTCCTGGAGAAGAAATTTGTGGGGTTTCACTCACTATCACTCCTAACCAGAGTGACGTTTGAGATGAACTGGATCTCTTCCAGGACATCTCTGATGTGGTGCCCCAGGCACGGGATGCAGGTACTGAGCTGTGGAATAGAACGAAGGGCAGTCTGGTGTTTTGAAATGAGTTCAAGGGCACCTGGAGATCTGTGTTTCTGGAGGCTTCCTGCACCTTCTCCGTGATAAATAAACACAGAAAAATCTCATAGAGGTGCGGGGCAGGGATCAGGAGTGTGCCAAATTGTCATTGTCTTAAAGTTGCTGGTAATTTTTTCCCCCTGAGATGAAGTTTTGATAAAGGAAACAAAGGAAGATGGGGCCTCTGATTTTGATGGCAAAGGAGAGAGTCAGATGTCATATGGAAACTGGATGCTCTTAAAGTCATATTATTCTACTTCACAGTGTTCTCGGGAAGGCGCAGAGAGTGCATTTGCCTTTGAGGGACTGACGGACCCTACCAGTGTGAGGATGCCCACCCCGCACTGTCTTTTTTGAGCCCTTCCTTGTGATCACTCAGCAGACATACTGGAAGACAGCACAGGGCCTGTACCCCTCTCCATCCTTCATAAACCACCACTTTGCTTTGATTTTGAACATGTGATAATTATGTCGGGATCTCAGAGGAAGTCCCACAAACTTCTCTGAATGTCAGCAAGAAGATGAGAGAGGGTTATGGATTGTAGACCTACTGTGTGATTTTCCCTTTACCAAGAAATTTTTGTTTGCAAGCTCCAACCCTGAACAAAGAAGACGAAACTATTTTTTTTCAATTTATGACAAAGGATGTTTATCAAGCCAGTGTCCAACAGGCTTTGTCACCTAGAAAGAGCAAAGTTTTTCATGGATGATGTAACAGGAAGTCTGTTTTAACATACACAGACTCGGTAGTCAGGAGAGCCACCTGCATTTCATTGCTACTCAGTCCCCAGTCTCGGGCCAAGCTTGCTGGCTGCCGGACTTTGCTTCCATGTTGAAGCGTTTAGAGATTCTGACAGTAAACGTTGGCTTCATTTCCTTCTTCAGTCTTGAGTATTTGAGGTCTAATTGAAAATGCAGCTATCCTGTCATGGTGTAAAAATGGAGCTATCCTTCTCTGGGTTGGCAGCTCCTTGTGTGTTCCAAGGGTGTTAATGAGCACAGAGTGTTCTCTGTGGCTGACCAGTGCAGGGTGGCATCAGAGGAGGGATGGCATACCATGAGGCGCTGCGATGGCATCTTGGCTTCCTGAGATCACCATCCCTGACAGGGTGACAGGCTCACCCAACTGACAGCCACCTCCTATGTCATCCCGTGGCTGCAAGAGCCTGGAGGAATATTCTCACTTGTGGCCTGCTGAGGGAACTTGATTCTAGACGAGGCTGTTAATGAGGGAGGCGATAGAAAGTTCTGTATGGCGAAGACTGGGTCAGAGGAGAAGGGTAAGCGAAATCTCCTACATCAATCTCTAGAAGCTTCTCTGGCTCCAGGATTTCGTTGCGATTATTTTCAGACACTGAGAGGGAAGTTCAAGGGCCCAGGCCCAACCTCCGACGGAGCGCCATCTGGTGGAGTTGCTCTTAAATACAAGCCCTTTGGCAGCAGGCCCTCTGCCTGATTTTAAGCATTGGATCAACCAGGTGAGTGAGCATTTTCTAAAGCCAAATTCCTGAAGAATACTGGTCTTGGGCTGCAAGGCGGTGCGTGCTAATTGAGTAAGGGTATTCCAAAGCTCAGAAACTTAACTTTCACACTTTTCAAAGAAGAGAGCGTGTATACTGGGGTGGAGATCGTGGCTGTGGGGGAAAGAGAGGTAAGGAGGAAAGAAAAGTCAAGCATCTAGAAGTTTCCATAAGAAATCAGGCACTACCAGATTGATGGATGTCCTCCTCGAGCAAACAGAAGACAGATGCCCTGTCAACGGAAGGCCACAGAAACAGGAATCCGCACCTTCCTGCACTCTGGTGGGGCCAGCATTGCAGAGCACAATCAGTGTTTCCCACTTTAAGAGCTTCTCATTGTAGCCCGAACAGGAAGCATTCAGCCTCCGACCCTCCTGATTAGAGGCAGCTTCCTGTGATTTCATAAGGTTAGAATGCCAGATAGATAAGAACTGCCCAGTGGGCTGGGGAGATGGTTCAGGGGCTAAAGCATTTGCTCTTCAAATGAGCTGGCATGCTTGGCACACTGGTAAATCCCCAGCAGGGGTGGCAGTCCAGTCCCTAGTCCCAGCACTTGGTGGGTGGAGAACATGCCACCTAGCTTCAGTTCAAATGAACAAGGTAAAGTGTAGGACAGTGGAGATACCTGACTGCTAACCTCTGATCTCTCCACACATGTACACCTACACACATGTGGACAGGAACACACACACACACACACCTATCACATGCATATACATATACACACATGTATATGTACATAAACATATGTGGGGGGAACCCACAAAACCTCTGCTCAGATCAGCACCCACAACCCATCCACACCGGACTTCTCTCTGCTAGGAAGAGCATGCACCTGCCTGTAGCTGCTACACTAAATAGTGCCGACTGGTAGTTTGACACAGGCGGTCTTACTGTCACACAGCTCTGGAGGTCTGAGTCTGATATCAAGGTGCCACCATGACTGTTCTCTGTCTGGAGAGAGTGTTCCATGTCTGTCTCTGTTTCTGTGTTGGTGGCAATCTCTTGTGTTCCTCTGCTTTTGAACAGGTCACTCCAATCTTAGGGGTCATGTGGTATCCTTATTGTGTCTTCCCCTGTGCATATGAGTCTTTACACGGCATTTTATGCCCTGTGTGTCCCTTCCATTCTTCTTATAGGACACTGTTCTGGTATTGGATTGGGGACCACACTCCTCCCATATGATCGCACTGTAACTTACATCTTTGTTGCATCAGAAAATATCCCGTTTCCTTCAGAAGAACTGGAGGTCAAGACCTACAATCTGTACACAGGAAATAGGAAGGGACAAGCACAAGCTGCAGGTTCTAACTCAGTTACAGTGCAGTTCCCATATCCCCAGTTGTCAGACTACTGTGAACAATAGGCGTGCCAGACAGCACAGTGTCTCACTCTGACGTCTGTAAATCTGTCCCACCCAGTCACAGCCTTTCTGTCCCAAAGAAGCACACAGAGGCTTATATTAATTATAAATTGACCTATTAGCTCAGACTTATTATTAGTTAGCTCTCACAACTTAAATTAACCCATAATTCTTATCTATGTTTAGTCATGTGGTTTGGTACCTTTTAGCAGTGAGGCATTCTCATCTTACCTCTTCTGCATCTGGCTGGTGACTGCAGACTGAGCCTTTCCTCTTCCCAGAATTTTCCTAGTCTGGTTGCCCCGCCTGTACTTCCTGCCTGGCTACTGGCCAATCAGTGTTTTATTTAAACTAATACAAGCAACAAATCTTTACAGGGTACAAGGGCATTATCCCACAGCATTTCACTATTTTTCTTTTTTCTTTTCAAAACAAGAAGTCTGAATCTAATCTTCTTTGTTTACCTTTTTCCTGACCATTATAAATAACAACTTGTAATCAACAATCTAAACAAAGACAAGCATATACAATTCATTTTGGGGAAGGTGGGCATAGTTTTCTAGGCTACTTCCTACTGATTGGGGGCACTGATAATCTTATGGGGACCTAAAGAAAATTTAGGATTATGGTCAAGTTGTGACTGGAGTATTCTGTGAGCCTGGAACATCTCAGCCATCAGTTTTAAAGCTGTTCTGGATGTAGAACTCAGAGGAATTGTAACAGAGGTGCTCCAAAACATTGGATCATCTGGGACATCTGCTCCTATCAGGGATTTGATCAAGGTATCCCTTGATCAAACTTTATTTTTCTTAACCCAGAAGGAATTCACAGCCATTCTTCCCTTACATGGCAACAAGCCAAGGAAATTATAAGGGGATGTCCTACTTGTTATTTATACAACAAAATACCACTACATTTTCTCATTCAGAGATTCCTGGAGGTAGGGTCGCAATTTTGGACTCTGGTAGAGGTAAAAGCCAGTGGCTGGTTCTTTTGCTTTTCTGACCCTTAGATTGAACCTCAGTTTCTGTCTCTGAGTATTTATGAATTGTGCTTCAGACATTGCTTTGATGGCATAGAAATATAGATATTTATAATTTATTCTTATTTTTAAATTGTATCTAGGAATGTATGTCAGTGTGGGAGTATGCACATATGAGTCCAGGCATCTACAGGGTAAAAGGAGAGTACTAGAGTCCCTGGAGTGGAGTTCAGGGGCGGTCGTGAGCTGCCAGACATGGTTGCAGGGAATCAAACTCAAGTCCTCTGCAAGAACAATATGCTTTTAAATCACTAAGCCACCTTTCTGGTTCCCCAGAGAGATGCTTTTCCTCAGAAAGGTTGTCAGGGCCCATTATGTTTCTGGAACACCTTTAGGTTTGGGTCACTAACTTTTTACCTATTCTGTTTGGTAGGCACAGAAGAAACTGCTATAACCCTTTGCTTTTCCTGAAAGAGCCACTAAATATGTATGCACTTTCCTCTGAGTCCTTTTATTCAGGACTCCTCTTTGACACATTATCTGTTCAATAGATCACTCATATGAGCCTGCTCTAAAGCATGCAACATTTAGATTGCAACATTTAGACTTCAGCACACATGCAACGGTGAGTGCTTTCCTTAGGCAAACCCTGTACTCCTCCCTGCAGACTGCAGCTCAGCCCCTCACTTGTAACTTTATGATTACTTCCTTAGCTGGCAGCTTCTCTGCTAGATGCTTTGTATGCATTATTTTGTCTGATCCCTGAAATAAACACAAAGAAACTATTATTTCCATTTTATAAAGGGAGAACCTGAGACTTGGGGAACTGGCATCTTGCTCCAAGTTACAAAGCTTGTTAGCAACAGAGCTGGGATTTAAAATCACATATATGATTGCAAAGCTCAAAAATACATTTATTAATGATTTTCACAGTGACTAGATTTTCACAGTCACTAACCAATCTAGTGCTGTCTCTCTCTCTCTCTCTCTCTCTCTCTCTCTCTCTCTCTCTCTCTTTCTCTCTCTCTCTCTGTGTGTATGTATGTGTGTCTTTTGCTTTGTGTGCTTATGTATGTTTGTGTGTGCTGTAGTGTATTGTATATGTACTAAAGGCACCATATTCTCTTGAAACACTGTCTCTAACTTGAGGCAGACAGACATAGGAGATAGTTGCGCTCAGGACCCCACTGGGTTTTGGTTGTGTACATAAACTCCCTCTTAGCATCTCCATTCCTTCACTTGCAGGCACCATGCACATATATACCCTCCAGGCATTACACCTAGCAACCTCAGGGTTGCCCAAACCCCTTCTTGCATTGGGCTGCATATACTTCCATATATAATCTTCCTGACACCTAGGAAGTGTCCAACTGGAATAGTTTATGTGCAGCTGTATTTCCAATGTGTGTGGGTTTGAAAAATAGAAGGGCCCATCCGGCCTTAACTAGTTTTAGGGGTGTGTTCCTCGGCAAACTTTTCAGCAGACTTCTCTATTCACCATCACATGCCTGTGCATAATTGGATATGCGTATGATTAAAATCAGATGCATTCTGGGAAGAGACATATGCAGGAGGAGGAAAAAATAAAGATATGATCTAATCTATCAGTCAAAATAGCGAAGCATCCACTCGCTACCCCCTAAGTAAGCCAACTCCTCCTGAACCCTGCAAAAGGAAGCCTGAAGAGCACCTGGGGATCATGGGTCTCACTCCCGTGGCCCGCTGGGGATCATGGGTAATCCCACGCCTGTGGTCCACTACCCGTCATAACAGTGCGCCCTCTATGTGCCGAGTATCAATTTGCTTCAAATAAAATCATCTCACTTTTTTTGCAAATATGTATGAGTTCTTCTTTTCAGTTCCTTGGATAAGTGGCCCAAAACCTGGAAACACATGGCCTACATCCCGACCACTGCTGACAAGCCAGCAACTGGCAAGCCCCTACAGTCTTCCCGTCACTAGCCCTATCTGGTTTTACTGTTACACCCAGATATTTGTTTGAGTGATGGATATTTGAACTTGGGTCCTCCGGCCTGCACAGGAAGCCCCTCACCCACTGTGCCACCTTCAGCCCCCTCTCCACTTTTTGTTTTCTATATACCTATATACCTCTTGCTTACAAGAAAAGCGACCTAAGTTTAGGTGCATAAGGAGAATCTAATTCTGATCATGGTTTCTATTGATGCAATGAAACACTAAGAGCAAAAGCAACGTGGAAGGAAAGTGTTTATTTCACTCTCACGTCCGTACAACGGCTCATCGTCAAAAGCAGTTAGGGCAGGAACTTGAACAGGGCAGGAATGTGGAGGCACTGGAAGAGTGATGCTTGACTTCCTCCTCATGGATGGTTTTTTCAGCCTGGTTGCTTAAAGCACCAAGGATAAGCAGCCTGGGGTGGCCCCACCCACTATGGGCTGGTCCCTCCCACATCCCTAATTAAGAAAATACCCTATAACTTGTCTACTCTCAATCTTATTGAGCCAGTTTCTCATTTGAGATTCCCTCAATTCTGATAATTATAGCTTTTGTCAAGCTGACATGAAATTTGCCCGCGCATGGTCCAAACCCATTTCAATCGCCCTATGTTTTACTGTCGACCACTAGATGGCGCTATGCCAATTTTCTCTCCAAAAGATCTTGAACCCTTCAAAATATATTAATGAACTCTTGGTCTGTCTTTGGACACTCTAAAGTTCAAATAGTCTGCAGAAATAGAACCTGAGGGAGACCAAACAAACACATCTGGTCTATTGAGTGTTTCTCTGGGTTTATGAAAAGTAAACTAGTTGCATAGAGATTTGTAGATGATGATCTATCAGTCACCTGCTGATACACAATACAAAAACATACCAAGAACCATACCAAGGTCATGGTCATCATCATCACAAGATAACTTATTATTCACTCAAGTCCAGGTATGGTGTGGCAGGTTTTGTAAGATGTTTTCTATTCTCTACAGACTATGGACCTGTGAGAGCTACACTCAACCTTGTTGGACACAGTGATTCAGTTACTTATCAAACACACAGTCACTGTTGGCCTCCAGAGTCCTGTCCTGCGTTAGGCATGGTGTATGTACCAATGAACCAAAAGTCAAGGCCCCCTGCTCACAACATGGCCTGTGTTATGGTAAGTATGTTGCACACATGCTAAAGGTTCAGGGAGAGGGGAAGGTGTGCGTGTGTGCACATGAATGTGTGTGTATTCAATCAGTCCTCATTACTGGGAAATCCCATGTTAGTCTCTTCACAAAAATGAACTCATGATCTCAGGGCTCTCTTCTTTAACATTTGAAACACGGAGTGGCTCAGTTGTGAATCACCCTACATGCCCGAGTCTATTTTCTTTATTTACTTTTTATGTCTTAACTGATTTATCTCTCCAGTCTACCTAGTACCACAGTTTTATATTTTTTATGATGATTCTCCTGCTCATAGTGCCAAGTGCTATCTCATGTGTCAAAGTACAGGATGACTGAGATGTGCCTTCTGGAGTAAACATGAATTCCAAAGAAGGCTGTCATAGTTCCATGCTAGTGAGTTAATAACAGGTATTAAAGGTCTTTAAATAAAAAAATACACATAAAATAGGGCTGCGTGTTGACTGTAATAAAAGAAAGCAAGGCCAAAGGATCACAGAGGCCAACCTGGGCTTCCCTTGGGGCAATGACTGAATATTGTCAATCCGGTCTCCGTGGTGACTTACACCTACTGTGACCAGCAAGCATTGACTCTGTGTGCTTGAGTGTGAGAAGCACAAACGGCCCTGGACAGAGCTACCATGGACACACATCCCTGTGTCTGCTGAGCAGGCTCTCCAGTGAGTCCCACACACAGGGAAGAGGAGGAGGTTAGCAATGTTGGAAGACTTTTCTGGCTGGTTGGAGGACGCAGTCTGCAGTGACCTGACAGCTTTCTCTAAGCACAGCAATATGGAAACTCCCTCCTTCTCCAGCAAGGCTTCTTGCTCTCTATCTTCCCTTATCTGGAGAATGCCTCTGGGTCTGGAAAACTGACTTTAAAAACTGACTCTAAACCTGATGCCTGACTCATCTTTAGCTTGACCCTTGGCACAGATCACTGCTGAGAAGACTTGGAATTGAATTCTGCTGTAGGATCCCACTGCTGCATACTAAGCCTGTGACAGGAGTATGCCACTTAGTGAAAATTCGAGCTTATCCCCAGGTCCCCCATCCTGTATATTCCTTATACTCTGGAGTTAAACTGAGCTGATTCACTGGAATCTGTATCCGTTAGTGCTTATGGGCTGGGTACGGAGCTTTGTGGCCCCTTCTTCCTCTTTCCCCTCTGAGACTGATGGTTGACAGGCCTAGAGGGGAAAGAGGACCCCCACAGCAAAGCTTTTTCCCCTCACAGCAAGCACCCACATTGCTGAAGGAAGGGGGAGCAACTGTCCATCTCTAAGGTGAATGAGAAAGTCAGTCACATCACGGGAGGTTTTAGTACTGAACTTTCAGAGATGGTAAAGAGTTTAGAAATAATTTCTTTAATTTAGCCCACTATTTCCCTACCCTAACCAGAACCACCTTGCCTTGGGGACTGCAAAAGTATTTCTTATCGTATTCAGAAATAGAGTGAAGGATGGGGACATGTGAATGTCTTCCTTCCCACAGAGCCTAGGTGAAAGAGGGATTAGGGACGTCAGCTGAGAGAGTTCCTAAAGCTCTCCAAAGAGAAGTGAATCCAAGATGCACAGTGTCCAAGGTTAATGACCCTATAGCCAGCTATGCAAAAGCACTCAAAGCTGGAGCGAGGCATGGTGGCACATGCCTTTAATCCCTCCACTCCAGAGACAGAGGCAGGCTATCTCTGTGAGTTCGAGGTCAGCCTGGTCTACAAAGTGAGTTCCAGGACAGCCAGGGCTAGAAAGAAAAATCCTGTCTCAAAAAACAAAATAAAACAAAACCCACACAGAGCTGGACCTCTAAGTACCGCTTGAGGAATCTTTCTTGATCAGGACTTGTGAAAAATGTTGCTACCTACGTAAAGGACTCTACTTTCCCACCAGTCAGAAACCAGGAAGACGACTCACAGGCTGGAGGGAAAGTAGCGTGTAAACACCTAACACGGAACCACTCAGAACCACTCAATGATGCTTTTGTTCTCTATCGGGAAAATGATCTTCTTATTGAGGACGTATAATAAAAAGAAGCTTAGAGAGATGTGAAACCAGAGAGGAAGCCCTGCAGCTCTAACCCTCTGATAAAGGCCGAGATAACGAGAGCAGTCTGACAGAGCTCGGGGTGTGGGGGCTGGGCGCCAGCGCTGTGGAAGAAACAGGACGCCACCAGAGAAGTGGCACATCTCCAACTGGTGTGATGTCTGAAAAACAGACAGGTAGAATCTGAGGAGGCTAAACAAGTTGGCGTTTTCTCCTGGCGAAATATTGGAACCTACCATTAAGCAATTGGAGCATAAGCATTGAGAGCAGGTGGTGCCAGGCTAAACACAGTGTGTGTTGTGTGTGTGTGTGTGTGTGTGTGTGTGTGTGCTCCTAGAGGGATGGCTGAGAAAGAACGTGTGTGTGGAGGGGGAAGCACGAACTGGATAGTTCATGTTGTAGCAATGTGTTCGGCAGTGCCTGACTTTGAGCTCAGACCAACTGCCAGCATTGGGCCGCCACAGAAAAATCAGTGTTGTGGTAATTCTGAGCAAGAGGCTGACAACTTACAAAATTTCTGCGGCTGTGCTTGACGGTGGGCATACATAAAGATGCTGCTCTCCCGAGGGACTTCGAGCGATGAGACCCGGGATCCCGGAGTCTGCTCAGGGCAGGCGCATGTCCGTCCTTTACAGCACCAGCACTCACTGCCAAGCAGAGGAGGACCGGGTGGGAGACAGCTTCGTGAGAACACGCTTGTCGCGCAAGCATGAGAGCCTCCGATGGGGTCCCGGAGTCCACATAAAAGGCTAAGCATGACTGTGTAATCCATCCCCCAGAACTCGGAGGAAGAGCGGGGAGGCTGAGACAGCCAGAACTCCAGCCCTGCGGGGAGCTCCAGCCCCACTGACAATGAGCCTCTCTCAAAAACTAAGAACGCAGCACTAGGGAGATGGCTCAGAAGTTAAGGCCTATCAGAAGACCAGAGTTGGGATCCCAGCACCCACGTTTAGGAGCTTACAAAGTCACCTGTAACCCCAGCTCCAAGATATCAATCATCCTTTCTCTGACCTCAAGATAGTCCTGTGCACACACATGCACATACGCATCTGTACCTGCACATGTACACATACATAAAGTATTTTAAAGCATTTGAAAATATAAGGTCGAGCACAATAGAAGATGATACTTGATTGCCAGCCTCCACATGCATACACACATGTACATATACACCTGTCATACACGGGCACATACATACATCACAGATACATATACAAAGGAAAACAGCTTAAGCGTTCAGTGGTGAATGGGTTAAAAATGTGGCAAGTCACATTTTGAGATGAAATATACATTTTTACCATTTGAAACGCCTCCTAATGAAAGAACAGCGAAGAGAAAACGTGCCGTAGCCACATAATGGGAAATGCTTTTGCAATAAAGAATGAAAGGATGTGCTCTAGATACTGACGAGGTTTCAGAATGGTTTTCCCCGAGAGAAGACAGTCATGGAAGATGGTGCGGGGTGTCATTCTCACTCCTTGTAGGAAGTGCTCGAAACAGAGAGATTAAGGGAGAACAGAGGACCTGAGGTGGCCTAGGAAGGTTGAGGGGAGCGACAGGCATCTCCTAGTGGCTGCACGCCTTCTGTGGGGGAACATGTAACCCCAACCACACTGCACTTTAAATGTGTGAGTTATACAGTGTGTGGACTTTATCTCAACACACTTGTTTAGAGGGGAGCTGTGCCAGTGGGAACACTAAACAGTACAGTCTGCTCTATCTGGTCCTGTGGAGGAGCTTCCGCTGACGTACGTGTTTCCTGCCCAGCCTGCCACATTGCATTCCTTGGAGAACAGAACCAAGTGGTCACCTTTGTACTTCCAGTCACCAGCACAGTTCCTGGCCCGGGAGATCGTTCCTAAGTGCTGTAGAGAAGCAAACCCTGAGCAAGGGATTTTTGTAAACATGTGATATTGGATGCTTCTGCAAAGGTAACGGCTCACACAAAAGACTCACCCTCTGGGCCAGGGAGATGGCTCAATAAGTAAAAGAACTTGCTGACAACCTGTGTTTGATTCCCCAAACCTACACGGTAAAGGACTCACACAAATTGTTCTGTATCTTCCACATAACACCATGGCACATACATGAGCATGTGCAAGCACACACAGAAATAAATGAATAAATATAATTAGAAAACAATTTTAAGACTCACTTTATAACGTTAAAATGCTAAATTTGATTAAAATTAAACAAAAGAATTGAGAGTTTCATTTTTTAAAACACTTTTCATTGTTGAAATACAAACAGATTGCACAAACAACATGCAGACATTTCTTCTGTGTGGGCAGAGAGAGGAGTTTCTAAAGTAAATTCACATGGTTTTG
The DNA here is from genome assembly GCF_903992535.2 of Arvicola amphibius. Taxonomy (NCBI): domain Eukaryota; kingdom Metazoa; phylum Chordata; class Mammalia; order Rodentia; family Cricetidae; genus Arvicola; species Arvicola amphibius. Next base: position 109,316,558 of record NC_052058.2, on the reverse strand, counting down.
ACCAAAGTTATAATGCCTTTTTCCTGCTTCATCTTTTGCTGTCGAGCACCAGACTCTCATAATTTCATCAAGGGCCTCCGAGTCCAGAATTTGATTCAATGTTCTCTCTCTCTCTCTCTCTCTCTCTCTCTCTCTCTCTCTCTCTCTCTCTCTCTCTCTCTCTCTCTCTCTCTCTCTCTTCAAAACAAGGTTTCTCTGTAGCTTTGGAGATTGTCCCAGAACTAACTCCTGTAGACTGGGCTGGCCTCGAACTCACAGAGATCCACCTGCTTCTGCCTCCCGAGTGCTGGAATTAAAGGCATGTGCCACCACTGCTTGGCTTGATTCAATGTTCTTAAAGAACATCCACTGACTACTTGATGGATGATTCTGAGGGCAGTCAATGGCAGATGTTTCTTAAGGCTCTTTGAAGCATATTGTTATTTGTTTACTTGTTTTTATAGTGAAAAAAATGTTTGTTTAGAATTAGCCAGCTGGACTCTGTTTAGATGGCCCCAATTTTGTTAGCAACATCCAGAGCATCATAATCAGGACCAAGGAGAACATCTGCCTTCTCTCTGTCAGATCATATGAGGGTGTTGACTTTGGCCACATCAAGGTCATAGAGCTTCTTCCCAGTCCGTTTGATCTGGTCTTTGTTGGCCTTGACATCCACAGTGAGCAGCATGTTGCCGTCTTCTGTCTTCTTCCGGGTTGACTCAGTGGTTGGGAGAATTGGATGATGGTGTAGCTGTCAAGCTTGCTCCTCCCGGGTGCTCTTTCGAGGGTGTTTGGTCTGCCTTTAGAGCATGGCAAGGTGGGTGATGTGCAGGTCTTCTTTTTGTGGCTGTGGACATATTTCAGCTCTAACTTCTGGGCTTTCAAGACCTTTGCTTTGACTTCAGCTTTGGAAGAGGGAGGAGCTTCCTTTTTCGCTTTGGGGGCAGGGAAAAGTGAAACATCTTGTTTCATGAATGGTGGACATTCCGTTTTCATAAACTCATCCTGCCTTAGCTTCTCTGAATGAGGACTTAACCATTCAAATACATCTGTAAGAGGAGGGAGAAGCTCCCTACTCAATATACAGTGTAGCAAGGGAGCAAGTTGTCGTCTTCAATGGTGTTATATCCAAAGGCATCCTATCTTAGTAAACGGGTTGCAGCTCCTGCATGGAGAAGAAATTAAATCTTCACTGAAGTGTTATTTTTCACTCCTCAGAGAGGCCAAACCCAAAACTGGAGTAACATTCTCTTTGCTGGTGGGATGCTCTGTGGTGCAAGCCTCTCCGAAAATCTGGAAATAGCTCTTACAATGACATGCAGTGCCTTCTGGTTCAGCAATCTCACCACTAGGAATCACTTACAAAAATCATCCTCTCAAAAATAAGAAAGGCACACACACACTAGGACTTTTCTGCTGAGGCCAGGAATAGCGCAGCCTCATCTGCAGGGGCCTGGCTGAATGCATTAAAACTCATCACACACTAGTGCTGGCAGTTAGGAGTGATGTTCTGCATGCTGACAGGAGTGAGAGTCACAGCAAAATGCAGCCCAAGGACAGCACAGCTGTGTAATGGGCTGTCCTTTCTCTAGTCTTGGAAAGGATAATGTGTACACACATGTCTGCTTGCTTTTCTAAAAATAATTAAGTAAATGGAGAATTACTGCACGGAGAAAAATACAACAGAGAGAATGTGACAGAGATCACGGACAGAATTTTCTGAAGTGACCTTGTCTGGCAGTGGTGTGTGTGTGTGTGTGTGTGTGTGTGTGTGTGTGTGTGTGTAAATACATCAAAGCACAATTAAATAAACATGTTTTTAAAGATATAAAAACACACATGCATTTATACACACAACGCACACATGAATACATACACACAAATAGAAGCAAAATATCTATAGCTGTAATTTAACTTACATATATCAATATGAACTCATATGGTATTATAAATATTTCTTGGTTTCGTCACTATGAGATCTAAAAATAATTATCATGATTGGCCAACTCATGAAGAATATTCACAGGCTCCAGTCTGAGATTTTGAAAATCTGTTCCACGATGCATGGGATGAAGGCTTCTGTGGAATGACTGATTTCACTTCAGAGGCAGGAGATGTGCAAAGCGAGCCTGGACCGTGTTCTCAGACAAGAAGTAAAGGGCACTATCAAGGCTATGTTTAAAGGACACAGTAAGGAATATGATAAGCCCAACAAGCTAAGAACAGACTATTTGAGTATCAAAGGGAGAAGGGAGAGGCAGCTGTGACCGCAAAGAAGACTGGGAAAAAGGCTTAATAGCTTCTTTTGCAGAAGACCCAGGTTGAGAGCCCAGCACCTGCAGCAGCTGTTTCACAACTATCTGTGACTCCAGCTGCAGGAGAGCTGATGCACCCAAGGTCTCTGTTGGCACCTGCGTGTGCATGTTACACATGCATGCATTCAGCCACATTTATATATACATAAAATAAAAATAAGCTTTTGAAAAGACTTTTAAAATGCAATGAATTAAAACACAATTTATGTTAAAATCCATGTGTTTACTAAAATGCTTAGTCATCTTAGGAAATAGCTAGAGCAGGTACCTCTCCTTATTCTAAAAACTGGTAAATAAGGGAAAGAGTCAATGTTTACCCTACCTTCTCTGAGTAAATGACACCACCAGGGAACAAAATCTTTAGGAATGGCTGCTCTGTGTAGGAGAATATCTGCTAAGATTTACAAGAGGATTGAGTGTGGCAGCTGCCAGCGGTCGGAGGGGTTAGGAAATAACCACGGTAGTCCTTTTATAATTAATTAGCTTTAATACAAGGGAGAATAAGGGAACTTACAGATCCAAGGGTCCAGTGGAGCAGAAGGTACGCAGGGAAGAATCAAAACGGGGCTCCTTCCGGCGCCCCGATCCTATTTAAGGGGAATGCTACCCCGCTGGAGCAGCCACGCCCCTGAACGCAGGGATTGGGCCAGCTGCCCCAACATCTCCCCCTTTTGTCTAAATAAGACAGATTCAGAAACCAAATACAACTATATACAATGGGAACAGATCATATAAAATTACAAAAAGTAAACAATATCAGGCGAGAAGTATATAACGAAAAGTTTTTCTAATCACTCTACTTTGGGAAGTCTAAATAATCTAGAAGGTAGCTACCATTATCTAATCTTCAACCCCATCAAAGATCTGAGAAGGAGAGTAAAATTACCAAAGCAACCAGGAAGCACAAACGAGAAACTTCCAAAATGTGCAACACAAGACAGAGACAATTGACTACCTGGGCAACCACACGAAGTCTTGATAGCAATGTTGAGGCAACCAACTTTGGCTGAGGCCTGAAAAAACCTGACATACCATTATACAATGGCAAGGAACCTTTAGTAGAACAATCCTATCCTGTCTTGGCAAGATAAGACAATTCTGTTTTATCCACTTATGGATATTTCGTAGTTTAGTCAGTAATGGAGGTATGGGCTTTTCTTTGCCCCAAGGCCAGTTCTGCCAAGTAGAAGACAAACTCCCAGTGGAGTGTCTTTGGTGCTCAACGTTCTCTCGGGAGTAGAGCATTGTTGCCAGGAGTGATTGTGTCTCATAAATACAAAACTCTAGGTTAGATTAAAGGCCATGTTCTACAGCTCTTCAAAGAGGTTGAAGGTTATGCTATCTATACTAAATACAACCTCTATGTGTCTAAAAAACCTGATTGTCCTAAATATAAATATGACCAACATATAATTCTCAACACTTACGTAATTGTATGACGAATAGAATAGACAACTGTGCAATAAATGAAGACAATGATTTCCAAATGTAAACAGGGTCCTTACATAAATAATATCTGAGGTAGAAATGTACAGTGCAATATGGTAAACAATGTCATTACATAAATAATATCAGAGGTAGGGATGTACATTGCAATATAGTAAACAATGTCATTACATAAATAGTATCAGAGGTAGAGATGTACATTGCAATATAGTAAGCAATGTCAATATAACAATTGTTTCAAACAGAGGTAGTATCATACTCTCATACAATGTTCAATATATCAATATACAAGAATCAACACTCATATAGTTTTTTTTAAAAAAACAATAACTCACAAAAATCAATTATTCCTTCAGATCACCAGTTAATCCCTCCCTCCCCCTTCTTTTTTTTATATATATATATACATATAGATATACACATAATTTATACCCCTGAGTCCATATAAAGCCTTCCACAACCCGACCACCCTATACCAGCCACCAATTAGTGTCCCTAAATCTGAGGGTAAACTTTGTTGGGAGGGGGGGGCGTCGTCATCCAAGATTGCTTCCAGCTGACATAGGGGTGACTTTTCTTCCCAGGGGTTCCTGTGAAAGCAAATGATGGTAGAATACCCAGGGTAACATTTCATCTAGGAAAAATGTGTCCAGCCTCTGAATTTTTTTAGAAAATGAGGCCAGAATGTTGTCAAAAATGTGCACCATTCAAAAGTGTTCTGTGCAATTGGTACCAAAAAACAGGCCAAATATTAGCGCTACAAAAACATGACGTCATAATAACCAGTTGGAGTTGATGTTGCGGGGCCCCATCTTCATCCTGGAAACTGCAAAGATTACTGAAGAAAAAATTTTGTCATTTGTTGCGAGAGAGATAAGCATTATCTACAAGGACACATATAGACGTATACGTGCATATCTTCAATGAAAGGTGCATTAAAAACAACCATAGATATGAATGAATGCAAAGAAGGCAAATATATTGGTACCATTATCAACATTATTGTTATTAATATTCTGTCTCATAATTTTACTCCTAACCTGAGACAGAAACCAATCTACTTCGAGAGGAAGATGGGCATCGAAGAGGCTACTTATGGAGTTTGTTAGCCATTTGGGAAAGAAACTGCTCTTGCCTGGACTGTTCCATAAACTGGACACAAAGAACCCGCAGAGAGAGGACTGCTGAACTTGCCTAAAGGTGAGATGGTCTTTCGGGGTTCCTGATTCATGAAAGAGTCTGCGAGACGTTCTGCAGGACACAGCAGAAAGTGACTGAACTGTCTTTGGAATTTCCTGCTTCATGAAAAAGTCTGCTGGACACTATGGGCCTGAAGGCTGAAGATGGATGCCCCAACGGTACAGAGGAACTTTGGGTGACTGTCTAGGCAGCGAGTTGTCTCTGTCATTTCTAGAGTTTGAAAGTTACAAATGACTTGTTTACTTAGGTAATATTATATCCTTCTGGAGTCTTTGATGGAGTTGAAGAATAAATAGATAGTTATAGATTTCCTTAGTTATGATAAAAGATAAAATAGATTTAAATATTGTAACTGTAATACTTGCTTGATAACTGTTTTGTTATATGTAATTTTGCTATGTTAAAGTTGAAGCCTTTCTTTTTTGTTTAAACAGAAAAAGGGGAAATGATGGAGGAGAGTTATCTGTCTATGTTTCTTTCACTGGTTAATTAATAAAGAAAACTGCCTTGGCCCTTTAAGAAACAGAAAATTAGGTAGGCAGAGTAGACAGAACAGAATTGTGGGAACAAGGAAGTAGAGTTGGGGAGACGCTTCAGGCAGTCTCCATAGGGAGTCTCCATGCTGCTCCTCTCCGAGATGGACGCAGGTTAAGATCTCTCCTGGTAAGCCACACCTCGTGGTGCTACCCAGATTACTAAATATGGGTTAAAGGAAGATGTGAGAATTAACCAATAAGAGGCTGAAACTATGGGCCAGGCAGTGTTTTAAAAGAATACAGTTTCCGTGTAATTATTTCGGGTGTAAAGCTAGCCGGCGGCTGGGTGGCGGGACGCAGCCCCGCCGCTTCACACTACAATTGAGCTTTACAGGAAATAGAGGGCCAAGAGTGGCAGTCTCTTCAGAACTGTGGGAAGTGAACAGGAGAGATAGCCCAGTGCTAGTGCTCTTATTGGCTGCTTACTAATTGCACAAAGTAATGGCTTTCCTTTTGACAGTTCCATGCATGCATGCAATGCACTTTGCTCATCTTCACCCCTCTATTGCCCTCATCTCCTTCCAGCTTCTCCCCAATTTCTGTTTCTACATCTTTTTGTTGTTGTTATTCTGTTTCGGTTTTTTGGTTCTTTTGTTTTTTGAGGCAGGATTTCTCTGTATATCCCTGGCTGTCCTGGAACTCACTCTGTAAACCAGGCTGGCCTCGAACTCATAGAGATCTGCCTGCCTCTGTCTCCAAGTGCTGAGATTAAAGGTTTGCATCACCACCACCAGGCTTTTAAAATGAGGTTTGTTTGTTTGTTTTTAAAGATTTGTTTATTTCTTGTGCATTGGTGTTTTGCCAGCATGTGTGTCTATGTGAGGGCGTCAGATCCCCTGGAACTGGAGTTACACACAGTTGTGAGATGCCATGTAGATGCTGGGAAATGGACCTGGGTCCTCCCTCTGCAAAAGCAGTCAGCACTCTTAATCAGTGTGCTGTCTCTCCAGCCCATTTCCACACTTTAAGTCTCCTATTCTTTCATGCCCTTTCTGATTTTGCACCCCACTCTCCATATGAAAAGAAAAAAGCATTCAGCTTTCGTCTTTGTGAATCTGACTTATTTCACTGAACATGATCTCCAGTTCCAAGCACATAACAAGATTTTGTTATTCATGGCTGAATAGAACTCTGTGGTGTATACAGATCCCATTTCATTTTCTTTATCCATTAGTTGTAGGATACCTAAGACCAATATTTGTTCTGTCTCTCTCTTTCTCTCTCTCTCTGGGTATATATGTATAATGTATGTACATTTATGTGTGCAGGTGTTGGCGGCCCCTGTGGATATGTGTATATGGAGGCCAGAGGAGGATGTCAGGTGCCATCATCTACAGCTCCCGCTGTATTCCCTTGAAACATGGTCTCTCTTCAGATTTGAAGCTTCTGTCTTTCCTGCTAGACTGGCAGCTCCAACATACCACCAGTCTCCACCGTCCCCTTCTCTGCCCAGAGTGCCAGGCTTTCATGCTCAGGAAAGCTCAGAGCCAGCTTGTTATATATGATGGGATCTGAACTTAGGTCTTCACGGTTGTTCATCTGTTCTCAGCCACTGAGCCACCTCTCCAGCCGTAGAGTCAAGACACGAAAAAAAATGGAATGGGGCTTATAGAACAAAGCCCACTGAAAAGGCATGCCAGCTGAATGCCAAGTGTGGATCTATCTCGCTTGGGTTCTGTGTTGCGTGCACTGTGACTACGAATAAGGAAATAGGGATATCTCAGCAGTAATTATCTGATGATGATAAAGAGCACTTGATAACATACATATGATTATGATGTTGTGATTTTTTTAAATGTCTTTGTCTTTGGAGATGCAAATGAAAAAATGTTTAGATGAAATTATATGTGGAATTGTCTTAAAGTTTCTATTGCTGTGAAGAGATACCATGGCCACAGCAATATGAAAGAAATTATTATAAAGGAAAACATTTAATGGGGACTGGCTCACAGTTTCAGAGATTTAGTCCACTATCATCTTGACAGGCCATGGCAGCGTGCAGGCAGACAGAGTGCTGGAGGAGGAGCTGCAGGTCCTACAACTTGATCTGCAGGCAGCAGAAGGGAAAACGGCTGCACTGGCCAGCCCTCAAAGCCTGCCTCCACCCTGACTCACTTCCTCAAACAACAGCTTCCATCAAGGTCACCTAAAAACACGCCACTCCCTGTGGGCCAAGCATCCATGGGGGCCATATCTATTCAAACCACCACAGGAATTCTCTTTAAAATGGCCTATTAGCTCTTGAAGAGATGGCTCGGCAGTTAAGAGTGTGGCCTACTCGTGTGAAGGACTGTGTTGATATTTTGTTTGTGCTCTAACAAATAAAGCTTGTCGGAAGATCAGAGGGTGGAGCTAGCCACTATTTAACCATAGAAGTCTGATGGCCTGTACAGACAGACAGGAAGTGAATGACTGGGTGGAGAGAAGAACATAGCTGGGAGGAGCCAGGTGCTTGGCCCTTTGTGGGCTGAAGAGTTAACAAAGAGATGGCTGTGGCTTGCTCCTTTGTCTCTCTGATCTTTCAGAATTTACCCCAATATCTGGCTCTGGGTTTTTATTATTAAGACCAATTAGAATTCGTGCAACATCTGGCACCCAACTTTAAGGCAAAAATTCATGAAAAAGCCGCTTGCCTATGACTTTGCCGCCACTGGCACTTGCGAAAGCTCAAGTGGGGGTTCCTGCCGGAGCCACCATCCAACCGGCTAGGTTTTCTTTTTTTCCCCAAGCCTCTGAGTGAGTTTGGAATTTTCCTATTGTAGCCTCTCTAAAACAGTCTCCAGCTGCCACCCAAACTTCAGAAGTATCGGGACTCCAAATGCCACAGGACTTATCCACCCTAGACCGGCTGGCTCTGCCTTCAGGCAGCTCCTGCCACACATGCTTTATTCACACAGTCCCAAGTGAATTTTTCAGACAACTTGCTCCCTCTCCCACCTGGGTGTGGGCCTCCCTAGACCCAGATCCCCTCGGGCTGCTGCCATACACTTTAGCATCTGTAGCTGTCCTCAGCCAGGCTGTGCACCGCCTGTGTTCTCTGATCAGACGTGCTACATGGTCTTATGTTCCACCGTCATTGTCAGCAGAGCTGGTAACACCATTGGGAATTCTTAAAGGGGGGATTTAGTTCAAAAGAAGAGAGAAAGTTTTTTTCCACATTAAAAATGGGAAACATGATTACAACGGGAGTTAGGTCTCTATATGAAAATACTCTGAACGGTTTGAAAATAAAACACTTAAATGAGAGGATAACTAATTTCGATGGTATTTATGTAATGTCAATCATAAACATTATCAGCTTTATCATTTTTTGTTTTATCATTAAAAAAAGTAGGTTAATCTGAGTGCTAAGATACAAGTTTAAGAAAAACTTAATAACAGATCAAAGAGATATTCTGATCCAGACAGAGGAATTTAAAGCAACCACTCTCAGCATTGCACGTTAAGGTTAGAGAGGAACAGCCTAACGTTTTCAAACACCCAGGTTTAATTTATTCAGTAACCTTACAGGAACAACTGCCAAATGATAGATATCCCCAAGGCTGTGCAAAAGCTTAATTGACTCCTGTGGAAATACTGAATTTAAGTAGATTCAAGGAAGCAATAGTCTTATATGGCATGCATTCACCTTTTGTGAAGCAAATGTTAAACTCTTGGTCAGTTTGTAATAGAACTATCCCTAAAGAAGGGATAGACTTGGTTAAAGCTGTTTTAGAGCCTGGTCTAAATTACAATGGAGTACCTGGTTCAGAGAGAGAAGAATAAGAAGAGAGGTATGGAAATCTCCTAAGATGAACTTCTTGGAGAAGAAAATTATGCTACTATAGAATAGAAATCACTATATGATGACCATGCCCTGGATTTATGCAACAGATTTGAATGCTTGGGACAGAACTGGAGAAGTAGGAAAGAACATACTAAAGTTATACAGGGCCCAAAGGAAGCTTTCATGGAACTCTTACAAAGATTGACTTCAGCAGTAAGTAGAATGATACCAAATTGAGAAGCTATCCAAATAATAATTGAATATCTGGATTTTGAAAATTCTAATATACAATACAAATGGGTAGATAGGGTTACTAAAGGCAAGATCAGTACCTGTGGAAGAATGGATCTAAGATACAATCAAGATTGAATTTCAAGACCATGATGATGCTTGGATAGGAGAAGTAATTTACAGAGATTTGAAGAAAGATTGAAATGTCAAGTGTTTCAATTACAGTAAACATGGTCACCTGAAAAAGGATTGTAAATAGGGCATTCCACAAATAATGTTTTCTCTAAGACTAATCCAAACAGAACACCTCTTCCTTCTGCATTATGCAGAAGGTATGGCAAGAGCAGGCATTGGACTAATGAATGTAGATCAACAAAGGACAGTCAAGGTAACTTTACTGTTGAGAAACTCATTGAGAGATCTCTCGTAGGCACCATGCCAAATTCAGTTCAGTTATTTCCTGTCATCATGGACGAAACTCCTTCCAAGAGTAATTAGAGAACCTGATGCCTATTATAAGTAACCATACTGCTGTAAATGATAAAACAGCTATAGAAGATAGAACAAAAAATTCAGAAGAAACCATAAAGCAAATATTTTGACAAATTTCTATAAGTTGAACAAAGATCAAAATTAAAAATATGAATAAATTACATTGTCATTGAAGGTCTTGTAGACACAGAGGCTAATGTAGCAAAAATTGCATCAGAATCTTGACATACAAATTGGTTTCATAGGAGATAAATGTTCAGTTTTTAGGGATTGAAACATTATCTCAGGTAAAACAAAGTAAAAGATGAGTCTAATGTATAGGGACAGAAGGACAGAGAGGAATGTTAAAGCGTATGTGACTAACATAGCAATAAATTTGTGGGGGACATAATTTGTTACAGCAATGGAGTACTTAGATTAACATTCTCTCAATCTTAGAAGCAAACTATAAATTAACATATGTTTTTGGGAAAAATATTAGAAAGAATAGTCACCAACCATTCAAGTTGTACAAGAACAGGACACAATAGCTGCTGATATTTCAAAGGCACCAACATCCCTACCTCTAAAATGGTTGATGAACAAAGCTATATGGGTTGCACAATGACCTTTAGCATCAGAGAAACTGCAGGCCTTATAATAGGAACAGTTAAAAGTTCATTACATTGAATCAAAAAGTCCTTGGAATTCTTCTGTATTGTTTTTAAAAAGAAATCTGGAAAATGGAGAATGATAACAAATTTAAGAGCTGTTAATAAGGTGATACAAGCCAGGTGGTGGTGGTGCACACCTTTAATACCAGCACTTGGGAGGCAGAGGCAGGCAGATTTCTGTGAGCTCAAGGCCAGCCTGGACTACAAGAGCTAGTTTCCAGGACAGGCTGCAAAGAAAAACCCTGTCTCAGAAAAAAATAAGGTGATTCAGAAAGTGGGCTCTCTTCAGTCTGGCATTCTTTTGCCTTCTCTATTGTCCAAAGGATTACCTCTTTTGGTTATTGTTTTAAAAGATTGCTTCTTCACTATACCTTTACAAGAAAAATAAAGAGAAAAAATTGCCTTCACAGTGCCTACTTATAATAATTCTCAGCCTGTTAAGAGATATCAATGGAAGATTCTCCCACAGGGAATGATAAATAGCCTCACCCTGTGCCAGTATTGTGCAAACCACTGGAAATGGTATGTAAGCAATTTCCTGAATCTATAGTTTGCCTTTACGTGGATGATATTTTATTAGCTAATTCAAATATAGATACTTTAGAAAGTATGTTTGAAGAAGTAAAGAAATTTTGCCTTGTTGGTTTTACAAATTGCTCCTGAAAAAATATAAAGAGGGAATTCTATTATTTAGGCTATAAAATAGGTTTACAAAAATTAGACCCCAAAACATACAAATTAGGAGAGATTGATTACAGATGTAAATGACTTTCAAAGATTGCTAGAAGACATTTCTTATCTACAGTCCACTATTGGGGTGAAAAAATGATGAACTAAGGAATTTGTTCAAAACCTTAGATGGTGACAAGAACTTAGTATAAAAGAATTATTAGCTGAAGCTGAGAGAGAATTGGCTTTGGTGGAAAAGAAATTACAAGATGCACATGTGGATCTTTTAGATATAAAACTTGAATGCACTTTAGTTATTTTACCCTCTAAACGCTCTCCTATAGGAATATTAATGCAGACAGAATATATTATCTTAGAATGGATTTTTCTACTGCATAAACATAGTAAAACATTAAAAAATTACATGGAAAAGGTCTCTGAGTTGATTCTAAAAGGAAAATAGAGACTTTATTAAAGAAACTCCTTATGGAGTTTACTCTCTTTGTGGTAAAAGTAAGCCACTGGGCAAGAAAGTGTCCTTGCCTTGACTGCCAACAGTATATTGTCCAAATTGGATAAGCAGGACACAATGAAAGTGATGGCTCAACTTTGTCAAGACAAGGTAGGACAGCCCTTCAGAATATCCTGCTTCACAGAAATGTCTTTTAGATATGCTAGGCCTGTAGGCAGAAGATGTATGAAAAGGAAGTTTGGGTGACTGTCTAGGCAGCCAGCTGTTTCTGTCATATCTCACATTTATTTGTAAGTCACTTCCTTGCACTTCCTGCTTACTCAGGTAATATTATTTCCTTCTTGGGTCTCTGATGGAGTTAAAGACAATAGTTATAGTTTTCCTTGTTTGTAGCACTAATTCTAATTGTTCTTAATAATAAAAGCCCAGAGTCAGATATAGGGGTAAATGCTGAAAGATTAGAGAAGCAGAGCAGCCACCCACTAAAGAGTTCTTACCTTGACCAAATGGATGATCCTATCTCTGCGAATCCTCAGACTGCCTCATCCTCAGACTGCATTCCATCTCCACAAAAACTCAGAATGCACCGAGTTCCTGTCTCCTCCCTCCTTATATTCCTTTCTGTTCTGCCTTATCTTTCCTGTCTCCACCTCCCTAGCACTGGGATTATAGGCATGTGACTCCCAAGTGCTGGGATCACTTTTGTATGAGCTCTGTTTCTCTTTTAGACAGACTCAACCTTGTGTAGCCCAGGATGAACTTGAGCCCACAGAGATACATCTGCCTCTGTCTCCTAAATTCTGGGATTAAAGGTGTGTCCCAACACTGCAAGGACTCTGGCTAACTAGTTAGTTATCTATGCATTCTTATCTTCAGGAAAGCATTATTTGTTAGATCACAAACAAAATATCACCACATTTGCTACCAGATTCAGAACAAAGTTTACAGAAGAGGTGTAAAATATATATTGTTGAGAGACATAAAAAGATAGTTTTAAGTAATGCAAATTAGGATAGAAAGTGAATTGGGTACAACATTTTGAACTCAATTTTTCTAAATTTTTCAATTGCTAATGGACTAGATATTTTTGTTTTTGTTGCCTATATATTGTATATCATTATTGTACTTATTGTATATAATTTTTCTTGTATTAGTTATAACCTTTTTATTTTAGACAAAAAAGGGGAAATGTGGTGAGTTTTTTTCAGCTGAGGATTAGCAAGGTAAGAGGTAGATGTGGCTTGCTTTTTTTTTTAATCTTTCAGCATTTACCCCAATATCTGGATTCAGTTTTTATTATTAAAACTTGTGCAACAGAGGACAGAAATTTGGTTCCAGTTCCCATGTTGCAGGTGTTTGCAACCATCTTTAATTCCAGCTCCAGGGACTCACATGCTCTCTTCTGCTTTCCAGACACAACCACACATGTGTGTACACACACAAATAAAAATAAAACTTTAAAATGATGCATTAGTGACAGAGAGAAGTAGCTAAAGTACAGAACAGATGAGCGCACTCAAATGTGAATGATCAAGCTTGGTTGATGTCATCAGAGGGGCTCTGTCATTTTACTCCTTTTGTAAGTTATAAGGTTTCTTAAGGAACATACTTGTAATAAACACTAGCTTTTTAAAAGAGTTATTTATTATGAATACAGTATTCTGCCTATGTGTATGCCTGCAGACCAGTAGAGGGCATTAGATCCTATTACAGATGGTTGTGAGCCACCATGTGGTTGCTGGGAATTGAACTCAGGACCTCTAGAAGAACAACTAGTGTTCTTAACCCTTGAGCCATCTCTCCAGCCCCAACACTAGCTTTTCTTTATTCATGATTCCCAAGAATTTTCCTGGAATTAATGCTCCCGAGACAATGCTTGTCCTTGAGCCTGCAATAATAATCAACCCATGAACAAGCCATCTTTCATTCCTGCTTCTAAAGCTTAGAATCTAAAGTGTCCACTGAAAACTTCTTTCATTTTCTAACTAGAGGCAATAATACTTTGTTTACTGCTCTGTGTCTTCACCAGCTATTGCCTTATAGTGAAGACTCAAGCTTAGTGGAGCAATTTGAATCAGGAGTCTTCTTCATGAAACTCATGAGCAAAGCCCTAGTCAGGTAGAGGCATAAATCTGTTTTGGCTCTCCAGGAGACTTGTCGGCATAGCTCCTGAACATAGTCAGATGAACCTTTGCACAGGCCCTTGGCACTGAGTTCAGACAGTCCTTGAGCCAAGCTGGGGAGCGCAGTCCCTAACTGAGCTTGCTTTATACTGTTCCTGCTATCTTCCAGGTGCACCTGGCCCTGCCCTTTGGGGATCTGGCAGAGAGTGTCACCCCTGCATGCATGGTAGGCAGTACACTGACCTGCTGCACGGCCTCTATGCACATGCACTATGCCCATCTCTTTAAAAGGCAGAATTCAACCTACTGCTTCCTCTTCCTCTTCCTCTCTCCCACTGGTCTTTGGTTCTTTGCCTCTCTCTACATCTTTTCTTTATTTCTCTAGCTCTCTGCCTCTCCCTTCCTCCCTCCCTCCCTCCCTTCTTCCCTCCCTCCCTCTCTCCCTCCCTCCCTCCCTCCAAGTCTCTTTGCCCACGAGGCAACTCTGTACTTCCTTTCTCTTTCTCCTCTCTCCCTTCCTTTCCTTTTTCCTCAATAAAACTTCCAATGACCTGTTTGTTCCTTGCCCGCTGTGGTTTGGACCCAATCCATTTATACCATATCATAACAATTCATTGAATGCTTTTGCAATGGGTGAGATATTTGCCCCTTTTTCTAATGTCATTTCATTGGTGTGATAAAATATCCAGACAAAACTCAGCTTCAGAAGAAAGAGTTTGTGTCAGTTCACTGTTCTGGGTTACTGTCCATCACTGTGGAGAAGCCATGGCAACAGGAGCTTGAGGCAGCTGCTCAAGTGGATTCAGTCAAAAGCAGAGAAATAAATGCTCTCCCAGTTGTCTGAACTCAGCTTGGTTTCTCCACTCTTTGTTTTTAAGTTTGTCTATCTGTGTTGGGGGAGGGTGTGTGCACGTGAGTGCTGGTACCCTTGGAGGCCAGATGCGTGTGTCAGATCCCTACAACCGGAGTCCCAGCAAGTTGTCAACTACCTGATGGGCTGGGAATTAAACTCAGTCCTCTGCAAAAACAGTAAGCACTTAACCAATGAGCCTTGTCTCCAGTCCTCTTCCCCATCCCTACACAGTCCAGGTCCTATCTTTAGCTGTCTATAAATCCAGAAGCAGCAGGTCTCCAGCAGCTGTGACATGACCTCCATTTATACAGATCCTGTTGGAGTCAGCTCCCTGCCCATAACAAATACCTCAGATAATCAGTGCTGAAGAGACATTGGTTTTGTATTTAGCTTTAGAACTCTCAGCCCATGATTAGCAGCCATGTCACTTTGGACCTGCAGTCCATATTGGCTGGAGTGTTCAGGGAAGCAAAATCACTTCCATCGTGGCCAGAGAGTGAAAGAGAACCAGGCAAGGCCTGGTGTTCTATAATTCCCTTCGAGGCCATGCCACCGTTGACCTGAAAAGGCCCATCTCTTAAAAGTTCCATCATCCCCGTGGACAAAGAACTAATCTTGTAATACATTGACTAGCGGGTAGGTACACTTATCCTAATCATGAAGAGCTTACCTCCCCCACACATACACACACAAATGCATGCACCTCTCTCTCATGAAGGTATTATGTGTGGTCCAGATCTGGGTTTTACATTTTAAAATTAAAATAGAAAATCTATTTTCTCAGTGTCATAGGCCCTGTTTCAAGTGTTTAGTAGCCATCTGCAACCCGTGGTGATACAGGGACAACGGGCAAAGCATTCCCATCCCCTCAGCTCAGTCTGTAGGACAACTGTGGTCTAGAAGGTTGCTCCCCAGTCATGATAGCATTTCTAGTCTTTCATGAGTGTCCTAGCTGGGTCAACTTCCTGCTTTATCCTAAAGAAATGAAGTCCCACTGGCATCACACAAGCCCCCTCTGTGCCAATATCTGAACCTAATGTCCACATTTGCCAACTGTGGTGGTTAATTTTAATAGACAACTTGATTTGATTAAGAAACATTAAGGCATTAATGAGGCACACCTTTGGGGGTGCCTGTGGGGATGTTCCAGAGAGGCTTAACTACGAATGAAAAAACCCCTGCATATGGATGGCACCATCCCCTAGGCTGAGGGCCTAGACTGAATAACAAGAAAGGGAGCCGAGACCCAGTGTTCACATCTCTCTGCTCCGTGATTGCAGATGCAGGGCGATGAGTGGCTTCAGACTCCTTTGCTGCTCCTCCCCCACCACCATGGACTGTGTCTCCTCAGACCGTGAGCTGAAACAGATTCTCTTTTCTTCAGTTGCCTTTTGTCAGATATTTGATCCCAGCAATGAGAAAGAAACTGACACACCAATGTGATGTAGAGGGCCGGGCTTTGTGTCTCACCTAGCAGCTCTGCTAACTTGTTGTGTATGTCATATGTCATATACTGTGTTCCTTTTGTACAGTCGCAGCAGTGAATGAAAGCCATCAAAGGGAGAAGAAAAATCCACAAACAGGCATTTGAGAGATGTCTGTTGAGGCACAGGGGCTGATGTGGCTAGTTTATGATGTTTAGTTTTCAGGCAGATGTAGAGAGCAACTTGGTTACTAGTGATGATATAATTATGATATTAATAAGGTAACAACAAGAATCACAGGAAGTTGCCATGTACTGGAGTCCCTAAAGCCACAGAATTGATTTTATCCTCTACAGCGGACAGTGAAGTAAGCTGGGAATGAAGGAGGCGTCACCCACTGAAGATTTCAGTCCAGAGCAGGAATGCTGCCATTGAGCATTGGTCCAGAGTTGGCTGGTTCAGTCTGTCTCCTTATAGCATAATGTGGGGCTGCTTCTTTCAGGGGCTCACAATTTGTCAAGCATGGTGGTGACACTTGTCAGTTAGCAGAGGCAGGAGGGTCATTGTAGTTCTGTGGCCAGTGTGTGAGGTGCAGGCCTAAGGAAGCAGAGGCAGGAGGATTACTGTAGATTTGAGGCAGCTTGGAAAGTACAGGCCTCCTGGAGAACAATAAGGAAACTTGCCCCAGAAGATGATAAATTAGCACATAATATAAAAGTGTATTATCAAACAGAGGCAAAGTTCTTGCCCAGGCAATTCACAGAAAAACACCAATGACACTTTTGAAAGATTGTTTTCTAAAAAAAAAAAAAAAAAAAAAAAAAAATCTTTTTAAGGTTTGCCCAGGCAGGCATGGTGGTATATGCCTTTAATCCCAGAACACAGGAGGCAGAGACAGGCAGATCCCTGAGTTGAAGGCCATCCTGATCTACAGAGCGAGTTCCAAAACAGCCAGGACTACACATAGAAACCCTTCTCAAAAGAAAAGAAAAAGTTTTGCTTCAGGAGCTAGAATGTCCCTGAAATATCAGAGAATATTCCTGGCACGTGTTTGACATTCCAGCACACACTAACCTTGGTAATTAATAGTTAGAATACATCATCCTCACAGGAAGGTGCTGCTGGCATGCTTTATGACTTTCAATTAATATTCAGAATTATGTCTAGTGTGGAAATGAAAAGATTTGAGCAGAAGCAATTGTGGAGCCTTTGAAAAGTGCAATTGAGTAAATATACTGAGATGGTTGGAACATGAATTATGAAATTACCTTCCAGCCTGACATTTGGGGAATCTCATACAGTCAAACATTCCAACAGAAAGGACATCTCTTATTAGAGTAAAAGTTCAGAATCGGGGCAAAAATATGGCATGAACTGGAGCAAGAAAGAAATCTCAGTAAGTGCAAATCTTGGTTGACCTTCAACATCAAGGTAAATTCTTCCCAACAAGGTCTTGGGTCTTTTATGGAGTGGGAGATTGCAAGAGGGCGGGGACATCGGATCATGCGCTCACTCTTTTCACTGTTTCTTATCCAGCTGATTATGTCTGCAGGAGGCTGGTGTTTTCTGCCCTCTCTCAGTTTCCCTCGCCTTCCTTTCCTTCTTTGTCCCAGCAGGAAGGGGGTCATGGGAAGATAGCAAGCTAGGTAGGGGAGATTTTGAAGTGGGCCCCAGGAGGCCAAGGAGCTGAGCTGTTGGGAAGGAGATGCAGAGAGGAAAGAGAGCAAAGGCCTGGCCTCGACTGTGTACTTTTCTCATTGGCTGCTAAGGACCAGTCAGGGATTCTCAGTCCTTCAGGCTCTGGATCGTTCCTCCCCAGGCTACAGGCCCTGTGCGAGGAGGCTGTGTAGCTTTCCAGCAACTTTCTGCAAGAATGTGTCCTGGAAAGACTCACAAGAGACAGTGTGGACACAGCCCAGGAAACCCGAAGCCTGAACAGAGAAAGAAGCAAAACAATCCACTCATCGCTTCATGCCAGGCTCTGACGGGGAACGTCTACTTTTCTCCACAGATGTTTTGGAGCTAAGTCGTAAGACATCTTAGCAAGTATGCTTGGTGTGGTAGGCAGCAAACGGATACCTGACGCCCACAGTTGTGCTAGCATTGGGTGACTATAACCAAGGGCTTGGCATAATTAATTTATGTGACAAAAGAGTTCTTTTGTCTCATAATTTTGGAGCTTCCATCCCAAGATCTGGTACACCCATTTTTTGGGCTTCTACTGGGTGGACCAAGTGGCAATGGCAAGGGATGTATGATAGTGTGGGCTACTGACTTCATGACCAGAAAGTAAAAGAAAGTGGGAAAAGTTGGGGTCCCGTAGTATCCTTTGAGGAGATGCCCTCAATGACCCAAAGACATCCCATTATCCCCCCACCTTTAAAAGTTCTGCTACCTCCCAATAATGCCTCAAAGGTTTTTTTTGGGGGGATAGGCTCATTTTTCTTGTTTATTTTGTGTGAGTGCGTGCATGCCACATGCATTGTCGGGGTCAGAGGGCAACTTGAGAGAGTCAGTTCTCTCCTTCTACCATGTGGGTCTCCAGGAGTAAAGTGAACTCAACTCATCCAGCTTGCTGGCAAGCGCCCTCACCCACTAAGCTGTCTTGCTGGTTTCCAGGGTCCATGGGTCTTACAGGACGGTCACTCCTCCAGGAGCCTGATGGAGAGGGAGTCTAAGGAAAAAATTAAACTAAGGCTCCTGGGTGGCCAGGTGGCCCTCACTGCCCTGAGGAGCACTAGGGAGCACTGGGGAGCACTGGGGAACACTGGGGAACACTGGGAAACACTGGGGAGCATTGAGGTGCCTTTGCATCACTGCTAAGCTCTGCAGTGAAAGAAGAGGCATGAGAATTAGAGAAGACAGCAGAATAGAGGCTGAAGTGATGCGAGCTTACCTTTGAGGGTGGAAGAAGTGCCAAACCAGAGAGGTAGACAGCCTTTAGAAGCTCAAAAAGACCTGCAGAAGAAACAGACCCTGCTGGTCCCTCAGGCTTGCGGAACTTGCTCTTCTTGACTTCAGCCTAGGGAGACACACTGTAGAGATCTAACAGCTAGAACTATAAAATAACACAGTTGTGCTATTTTAGGGCTCTGTGCCTGGTCATTTATTACAGAGGTCAAGGGGAAGGATCAGGCTGGCTATTAGCCAGATGAGACTGTTTTCAAATCCCTAACAAATTCAAAATATCGAGCAGTGAGCTGACTCAGCAGGGAAGGGCATTTTCTGCCAAGCCTGGTGACCACAGGGTAGAGGGAGAAAAGCAATTCCTCCAGCTTCTTCTTCGACCACTACAATCAATATGGAAGAGCCCGGAAGCCAAGAAAAGAGATCTCAAGGTGGTGAAGGTGTCCAGCCCAGAGAGCTGAGAGCTCTGCTAACTTCCACACCAAAGTCAGCACTGCTGTCGGCTGAGTCCTACTGATCAACTCTGCCACCGGCCCCCTCAAGTAAAAACATATTAAGCTGTCTCAGAAGGAACCTGGGGACTGGTTCCAAATTTCTTGATTCCACAAAATAAATAGTTCATGGGTGATAATGTCACAAAGCATATACTGGTAATTTCTTTCTTTTTTTGCTCTCTCTCTGTCTCTCCCCCTCTCTCCCCCTCTCTCTCCCTCTCTCTCATTTATGCATATGTGTATTTGTGCACATGTGTGTTCATGCATATGTGCTTATCCATATGCGTGTTTACGCATGTGTGTTCATGCATATATGTGCACATGTGGAGATCAAAGGCCAACATGGCTGTCTTCCTCAATCACGTTCCATTCTAGTTTTTGAGAGAGAATCTCTTCACTGAACATGAAGTTTGCTGTTTTTGCCACAACTGTGGCAGGAGGACCCCTAAGGTCTGTCTGTCTCTGCCCCCCCAGGTGTGCTGGGATGCAGGCACCTGCGGCAGTGCTTAGCTTTTACATGGGCGCTGGCACTCAGAGCTTAGGTCATCACGCCTGCATAGCAAGCACTTGCTCACTGAGCAATCTCCCCAGCTCCCTGGAAAGTTCTGAACTAAGTACATACAACTATGTGGAAATGTGGGAATGGAGCTGGCCAGCCAGTGTTTCCAGTTCCATAGGTAATGACCCTAAAGAAGGAAGTGCTTGATAGTTTCCTGCCTGTGCTCAAGCGGACCCCTCCCTTGTATCCCTTCCTCATTGCCGCCTCCTAAGGAAATACCATGGCGAGATTTAATCACTAATGACCACACAAGGAAGAACAGACTTAGAATATGGAAATCTCCACCGTGTGGCCAGAGTGCACCAAAGAGGGCTTGGGCTAGACTTAGTAAATCAAAGTAAAATGGCCAGTTCAGTCTAGATCTCAGATGAAAGAAAAACTGTTTTATTCTATAATATTTGCAACATGAAAATACTAAAAAATGTAGAGACTGTTTATCTGAAGATTCATTGGGGCATCTTGAATTTTCCTGGTAACTCTGGTGAGCTCCCTTTCAGAGTGTTCTTCCTGATTGCTGGGGAGGCAACTGTGGAGCTGTGGGGAGAGAAAGGGGCTGGAGCTGAGCAGGTCTGGCAGGACTGTGAGTCTGGCACCTGGACTAGAACTGTGACTCACTTTACCTGGCCAGCACAAGTAACTGTGGGACAAGACTTCCTTGTCACCCTCTATAAGATTACATTTAATTATTCATGAAACAGATTCCAGATCTCAAATGAGCACAAAGTAGTTGCCTAACAAAAAGTCAGCTCCATCCTATTGCTTTGTTATTCTTTTTAAAATATTTACTTAGTGCATGTATGTGTTTATGATCTGTGGATGTGTTTGCATCAGGGGCATGCATGCCATACACATGTGTGGAGGTCAGAGAACAATCTCGGGTGCTAGGCCTTGCCTTCAACATTGTGAAGATGCACACACCAGGTGACTGGCCCTTGAGCCTCTAAGGGGTTCCCCTGTCTCTGTATCCATCTCTTGCTGTTGGGGTGCTGGGGTACAGCATTCATGGCTGTTTCTGGCTTTTACAGGTTTTTTGGGTCAGGCTTGCATAACAGGTGCTTTTGCCTGTTGATTTCCCCACCCCTCCCCCGCCTCAGGTGTTTTCTATTTGGGATCAGTCTCTGAGGAAATGGTCGTTTTTCTGGAACTTCAGTGGGTATAGTGAATAATTTAGCCTTTGGGGCAGCTGTCATCTTCTGCCTTCAATTTGTAAGGATTTTCAGTGGCTCCTAACTGAGTTGACAAATGAACTGTCCTTCCTCACTGCATAGCTCTTCAGCCCTGATCACATCAAGAGACTTAAGCCACACTAAGGAGACTAAACCCAAAGGCTCACCCTAGTAATCCAGACCCTCCATAGTTCTCCTTGACAGTTAACTCGAATCCTCAGAGAGAACCCTAGGCTTCATCTCTAATGTGCTGACTTTACAGTGGCTTGTTCACTTGGTTTGGGAGCCACTACTGGGTAGCAGGTCAGAAAGGGTGAAAGAGCCCTGCCCAGAGGAGCTGGCCTCCTCTGAACCATTCTGCCACACTGTTGCCGATGTGTTTTCCTTTTAGTTTTAATTTCCCAGCTAATGAAGAACTAGAATGATGTTCCAAAGAGGCCAGCTTCAGGGTGTGAGCATCAGTCTTCAGGTTGGTTTACAGACTTATTTTTGTTACCAAGATAATTCTCTAACTATGTTACAT
This sequence comes from Arvicola amphibius, assembly GCF_903992535.2. NCBI lineage: Eukaryota > Metazoa > Chordata > Mammalia > Rodentia > Cricetidae > Arvicola > Arvicola amphibius. The sequence continues at coordinate 109,294,750 of NC_052058.2, read as the reverse complement.
TTGGGCCAATGCTAACTATTTGGAGTTATTTTGTAATACTTCTGTACTTAACACAAAATCGGTTTGTTTGGGCTCTGAGGAAGCTGGAGGGAAATTTGAGGCAACTCATTGTGCTGAATTGTCCATACGTCATTTTAAAAGCAGATAATATATCATACAGACAGATAACTTAAAACAAAAACAAGCCATTTCCTAGAAGAGAAATGAGACCAGCCCAAGTTTGCCATTGTTCTAATTATGGCTCTATTTTTCCCCAGGGCACAGAAATCTTCATTTAGTTTTTTCAAAGCAGTATTAAGAAAGTAGAACACTTCCTGTTAACCAAAAAAAAAAAAAAAAAACAGTCTCATTGAAATGTTTAAAAATGCTTCAGACCAGTTGCTATTCTGTCTACTGATGGGGTAACAGGTATATTGTCTGGAAGACTAACAATAAGGAAAAAGATATCATTTAAGAGCACAATTCCCTGAATTACTCAAAAGAATACTTTATCTCTTTACTGATTTCTTTAGTATGCTCTGAAGTCCATTTCTATGCTTCCTCATTTCTAGGAAACAAAACAAAACCAACTCCACCCATCATTAGCAACTGTGAAGGCTTTTATCAGTCGTTATAAAAATTTCCAGTTGTTGGCAAGGATATGGAACAATTGTATTTCTCCTGCTTGGCTATTATAAAGATTGCTGGATGTTTGCATTCCCCCAAATTTCCAGTTGAAACCTCATCCCAAAGTAGGTGATGGTATCTGAAAGTGGGGCCTTGGGGAAATGACCCGATTATGAGACGATGGATTATGAATGGAATTGGTGGCGTGATGAAGTAGGCCTGGTGCGATAGCCTGGTTCCTTTCATTGTGTGAGAACACACAAAGAGCTGTACAGTCTGTGACCCACAGGAGCACCCCTACATTCCCAACACAATCAACCCAACCAACCCAACCCACCCACCCAACCCAATCGACCCAACCAACCAACCCAATCAACCCAACCAACCCAATCAACCCAACCAACCAACCCAATAAATCCACCCACCCAACCCAACCAACCAAACCCACCCACACAACCAACCCAACCAACCCAACCCACCCACACAACCAACCAACCCAACCAACCAACCCAGTCAACCCACCCAACCCACCAACACAACCAACCCAATCAACCCATCCAACCAACCCAACCCACCCAATCAATCCAACCAACCAACCCAATCAACCCATCCAAACAACCCAACCAACCCAATCAACCCAATCAACCCTCCCAATCAACCCAACCAACCCAACCAACCTACACAACCAACCCACACAACTAACCAACCCAGTCAACCCACCCAACCCACCAACACAACCAACCCAATCAACCCATCCAACCAACCCAACCAACCCAATCAACCCAAACAACCCTCCCAATCAACCCACCCAATCAAACCAACCCACACAACCAACCCAACCAACCAACCAACCCACACAACCAACCCAACCAACCAACCAACTAACCAACCCAGTCAACCCACCCAACCCACCAACCCAACCCACCCAATCAATCCAACCAACCCAATCAACCCATCCAACCAACCCAACCCACCCAATCAATCCAACCAACCCTCCCAATCAACCCAACCAACCAACCCAATCAACCCACCCAACCAACCCAACCCACCAATCCAACCAACCCACCAAACCACATTGTAGAGGGAGAAAAGTCATTCCTCCAAGTTGTTTTTTGACTCTACAATCAATATGGACAAGTCTGGCAGCCAAGGGAAAAGGTTTCAAGGTGGTGAAAGGTATCTAACCCAGAGAACTGATAGCTCTCCTAATTTACACACCCAACCGAACCAACCCATCCAACTTACCCAATCCAAGCAACCAACCAACCTACCCAATCCTGTGCACCCTATCTTGGACTTCAGTGATTGTCTGAATTAAAATGACCCCCATAGGCTAATAGGGAATGACACTATTGGAAGACATGACCTCATTAGAGTAAGTGTGGCCTTATTGGAGGAAATGTGTCACTGGGTGTCTTAGGGTTTCTATTGCTGTGAAGAGACACCATGACAATGGCAACTCTTACAAATGAAAACATTTTATTGTGGTGGCTAGCTTACAGTTTCAGAGGTTCAGTCCATTATCGTCATGGTGGGACATGGAGGAGTGCAGGGAGACATGGTGCTGGCTCATCTTTACCAGAAAGCAACAGGAAATAGACTGTGATACTGGGAGAAGGTTGAGAATAGGAGAATACAAAGCCAACCCTCACAGTGACACACTTCCTCCAACCAGGCCATACCTACTCCAACAAGGTCACACGTCCTAATAGTGTCACTCCCTTTGGAGGCCATTTTCTTTCAAATCACCTGGGGATGGGCTTTGGGGTTTCAGAAGCCCAAGGCAGACCTAGTGTTACTCTTTTTTCCTGCTGCGTGCCGATCTAGATGTGAAACTTTCAGCTCTTCCTCCAGCACCATGTTTGCCCGCATAGTGCCATATTTTCTAACAAGACAATAATGGACTTAAACTCTGAACTATAAGCCAGCCCTATCTAAATGTTTTTCTTTATAAGAGTTGCTGTAGTCATGGTGTCTCTTTACAGCAATAAAACCCTAACTAAGACAACTTCCCAGACTCCATAACTATAAAAAAAATCAATTTTTATTGCTTGTAAACCACTGAGAAAAGTTTGAAAACAGAAATTTATATTTCAGGAGTAGTTAATAGAAATTTTAACTTTCATTAAATAATTTTTTAAACTCCAGTTATATGAAACAAGCAAACAAAAATATGTACTCAGACTGTGGCATGTTGTTCTGGCAGCTTGAAGGACCATAATGCAGAGCAAACAATCCATTTTTCCTACTCTTGGGCACACCCACACCTGCACAGAAGCCTACAGGAATGTTGAAAATAGTCTTACTCATAAATACCTTAAACTTAACCCTAATGCAGCCCAACTCATGAACAGCTAAACAAATCACACTGTTAGGCCAGAGTACGGGAAGCAAACAGACCCAAACAGAACTACTAGGTAATAAAACTGAAACAAATAGAGATAACATGCAAAAAAACCCACACTATATTAAGTGAAAGAAGCCAGACCCAGGTGGCCACACTCCATCTGGATAGCAGGGCAAACAAAGCCAAGCTACAGAAATAGAGAACAGATCACTACTGCCAGGTGTGGCGGTAGAGGAGGCAACTGACTACCGAGGAGCAGGAGGGAGAGTTCTGCTGTGGTGGAATGTCCTGCCTTGTCTTGGTGGTGCTAGGACTCCATATATTAGTCAGAATCCACAGAAGTGCAGACCTTAAAAAGGCAAATTTTACTATATGTAAATGATACTGACTCAGTAAAAGTGATTTTAAAAAATGAGTCATTTTGAGACCTCATGGGTATTATTGCAATGCTAAGTAAGCTTTCATTAAAATGCCACATACAGCCAGAAAGTAGTGGCATGCACCCTTCATCCCAGAACTCAAGGAGAAAAAACAGGCAGGTCTTTAAGAGTTTGAGGTCAGCCTGGTCTACAAAGCTGAGAAACAGGTTAGCCAAGGCTAAATAGTTAAATCTTATCTCAAATAAAAACAAATATTAAATTAAAATACTTGATACAAACAGGCCTGTGGGAGGCACATCTATAGAGGAGAGGGACAGTCCCTTCTCTGCTTCATAAAAGAACAATCATTCGGTGGCTACTTTGCCTACTTAATCATGAGACAGTACGTATGATTGACAGAGACCCATGGCTGACTACAGTGTTCTTAGAGAATAGTGACCACTGTCCATTCCTCTTGGTAGATGCCCTCCATGCCATGTACATTTGTTCACTGTCCATACCAACCTTATATGTTTGGATACAATGAGTCCCTCAGGCAACCACAAGGCTTGTATTTGTCTTCTTGGTTTTAAAGAGCTCCCTTTTCTCGACTATTCTTCACATGTGATAGCTCTTATAAACTCTACAAGATCCTGAAGCACATATCCAGCATCATGCAGTAATAGGTCAATACCTCTTAGCTATTATGAGTGGGGTTATCTTCCCTTTGTCACTGTGTGTGGACCTACACTTGACCTGGGTGCTGGAAAGGGGGAAATCCATATCATCTTTTTATAGAAATGAATTTTGGGAATATTCATCAGGAGTCCTTGTCTGTAGCCCAAGATTGGGTTTTGCTGTTGTTGTTGATTTTTTCTTATTCATGTCTTAGATTGGGTTTTCATTGCTGAGATGAAATGCTATAATCAAAGCAATGGTTTGGGGAAGAAAGGGTATTTGGGTTATACTTTTATATTACTGCTCATCACAGAAGAAAGTCAGGATAGGAACCTGGAGGCAGGAGCTGATGCAGAGGCCATGGAAGAAAGCTGCTTAGTGGCTTGCTCTTCATGACTTGCTCAGCCTCCTTTCTTACAGAACCCAGGACTATCAGCCCAGGGATGGCACTGCCTACAATGGACTTCCCTCCCATCAATCACTAATTAAGAAAATGTCTTATAGGCCTGCCTACAACCCAACCTCATGGAGGCATTTTCTCAGTTGGGGTTCCCTCCTTTCAGGTGACTTTAGCTTGTGTCATGTTGACATTTCCTGTCCCTCTAAAGCATCTCAGGTTTTTGTTTTCCTTCTTGGGCCTTTTGGGGATCTTTTTGTGTAAAACTGTGCCCATGAACAATTTTTTAGAATGATCAACTCTTGGCCCTTCTGACCTAGAGGGACACCATGCGGGAACACAGATGCGGCAGTGATGGGGTGGGCGGGGTCCATCAGCTCTGTCAGCTCCCTGATGGTTTTGTCTTAGAGGATCTTGAAATAATCTTATGTTTCAGTCTACCCCATGTTATCTTCTTCACAGGCACTGTCTTGGCCTCACCTGCGTGAGACCTCGTTAGTTTGGTTTTCTTTAGCTTGCCTGGTCATTCAGCGCTCAGATCTTTCCTTTAAACCACTGTGGCTGAGAGTGGACTTTTGTGAAACTCGGTGAGAAACCATATGCCGGGGACATTAACCGGCCATGAGATTGTCAGCTTCATTACTGTGACAAAATACACAGAATAAAAAAGTTCACTGACAATGTCTCGAACTTGCTTTAGACTACATTGACCTGGACCATATTATGATGGTGGTAGGTGGGTGTGGTGGATAAGGCTGCATACGTCATGATCTCTGGGAAAGAGTGGTAACAAGATTGACCCTTTACAGCATGCCCTCAGTGATCACACCCTCCCAATAATCCACTCAGTTATGAACTCAAAGTGGGTTAATCTGTTGATGAGATTAGCACCACTGTGATGAAATCACCTCAAAGTCTTCACCACTTGAGGACCAAACTTTGAATGCATAGGACATTGTTGGAGAGCCTTGCTGAAGGTTTGTAACATCATTGTAACGTTCAGTCACGCATCACGTATTGATTGGACACTGACATATACAGAGTGCTGTGGGGCTGCTGAGTACGGGAGCAGCTGGAAGTGCTGTGGTGGCTGGGTGTGGAGGACACATGCCCACTCTAAATTAAGCTGGCCACTGTCATTTGGAATGCATTTTGTGACGGGAAAGTTCCTGGGTCACTCCTTTTTAATAGGCCTGAGCCACTCTGTGGAAGAGAAGGCGGGTGCCCTGCTAAGTGTTGAGCTGTTAGGGACCATAGTCCTAAAAGATGATAGCAGGAACCATTGTCCTAAAGATGATAGCAGGGACCATTGTCCTAAGGATGTTTGTAGAGAGCCCCACATCCTATCTTGAGAACTGTTTGTTAAGGGAACCACAAAAAGAATGTTTCTGCTTGCACAAGAAACACCAGGTTTGCTAGCTGGTGACCTTTGCTACCCCCTTTCCCCCACCCCAAGCCGAGTTTCTCATTCAAGGGCTATATAAGGTGTAACCTTCACCTTAATAAAGGAGACCTTGACAATAGAATTTTGCTTGGTCTCCATTTCTCTCTCCAGCCCATGTTCTTTCAGGTTAGTGCCCCTTCAGAGGACCCTGAATAGCTGACCCGCCAAGTGGGGTTACATTGAGCTGAGGCACATTTTGGATTTAAGTGCTGAAGAGGACTGTAATCAGAGAAAATGACATTTCCCCTGGAGGTGGGAGAGGAGACCAGTGCCATGGAAGGTGAGGGGAGTTGAGTGAGATGTAGCCATGGTGAAGGGTCATTAAGAATTCTGCATAGTTTGGTCTGTGTTCCAAAGGCAATGGGGAAGCACTGGAGTTTGAATAGGAAGTGCTACGACCAGTTTCATTCTCATCTTATGTTTTCATGAATATATACTCTTGTTCTTGGCTATCTTGGCTTTCTTGGTTCTTTTGAGTCTCTTTTTGTCTCCTTTCTTGCCCCTCTCTCTTCTCTTTCTCTCTCACTCTCCCCCCCACCTCTCAGGGCCTGGTTCAGTCAGCCAGCCATGTTCAGTCTTCTGTTTTCTTTCCCTACTGTAGACTCTTCCAGATGCCTCTGGATGTTCCCTCCCTCACATCTACAATAGAAACCTTCTCTTCAACCACACAAAAAGAATACGTACTCTTGTGTAGTATAAGGAGGAGCAGGCCATGGCCCAGTGCCTGGCTAGCTTAACCCCTGAAATAATCACACCAAAATTGTATTAATTAAATTACTGCCTGGCCCATTATATCTAGCCTCTTCTTGGCTAACTCTCGCATCTTGATTAGCCCATGTCTATTAAATCTGTGTATCACAATGTGACCGTGGCTTACCAGCAAGATTCTAACCTAGGGCAGGAGAGCCATGGCGTCTGCCATACTTCCCTTCTTCCCAGCATTCTGTTCTGTCTACTCCACCCACCTAAGGACTGCCCTATCAAAAGGCCAAGGTAGTCTCTTTATCCAACCAATGAAAGCAACACAAATAGAGAAGTACCTCCTACACCACTCTTGGCAGCAGTGACTGTAGCCATATGCAGAATGCCCTGGTCCTTCTTTTCCTTGCATCTGCCCTTCTCTGGCCTGGTCTATGTCACTAGCTTATAAACAAGGTCCCATCTTCAGTTTCCCTGTTAAGCGCAGAGCCTGCAGATATGACATCGCTCATATCTTATGCTTTTGTTCTAGTCATTAGAACCCTTGATGAGTCCACAGGGCACATGTTCTCCTGAATGAAGGCACAGAAAGACTGACGGTCACAGCAGTGCCCTCCGGCCCTCCAGCTGGGGCCTTTGGTCTTTGCTGAGAATCCACTTATCCCCAGACCCCCACGGACACTTACCTGCTGCCAAGGGGTGGCTTGGCCTTCAGAGCTACAACTCCACTGGCCTCACAGCTCCACCATGGTCTGCCAAGCTGAGTCATGGTGGCTTGGCTAGACTTTTCACCTCCAAACTTCATATCAGACCACCAATCTAGGTGCCATCTTGGGGAACTTCAGTTCAGTGTCCTTCCCTGCCCGGAAAGCTCATTAGAAAGGTCCTTCCAGGAACATCCCCTTTTTTGAGACAGGGACTCTATGTAACTCTGGCTGTCCTGGAACTCCCTGTGTAGATCAGGTTGGCCTCAAACTCATGGAGATCCTCCTAACTCTGTTTCCTGAGTGCTGGTATTAAAGTCATGTACCACCAACCGCCCCGCCTTGGGACCCTCTTGAGTGGGGACTCCCAGCGTTACATACAGTCTGCTCCTCACATCCCCCACACCATCTCTGCAGACCAATGTGACAACAATGGGGAATCTTTGCCAGGACACAAAATCTCCCACTATGCCCCGGGCCTGTGAGCAACAACTCACAGATGTAGATGTAGATCTATGTAACTAAGCAAGTTTTCTCATAATGATAAAACTGAGACTGAATCTGCTTACATCTATTTCCAGGGTTAGAAAATAATACCATTTGGATTTAATTGTATTTTCCCTCATCTATCACCATCTTATTATCATATTACTCTCAATATATATAACAATATATAGAATATATAGAACAGTGAAGAGAGAAGATAATAAAAGGACATGTCATGCTTCACCAGCCAGTGAAAGATTTTTATATAAACATGTTCATTACAAATTTACAGGTCACCACAAATGGATGGGTCTCTGAGAGGGTGACTGCGATGTCTCAGAAGTGGTAACAGGCTGTGAGATTCCACATAGCAAGTAGGACTCCGAGGCTGTGAAAAGAGGTTTAATTGCTGAAATATTTACTCTAAAAAAATAACCTATTGGAGTATACCCCTGGAACATACATTTTTAAAGAATGAAAAATTGTAAAGTTTTAGTTTTTCCTAATAGTGGACGTTTACAAAATGTACTGAAACCTTTGAATTTGCTTTTCACATGGTTTCTTTGCCTCAAAATGGACTCCTTTTGATTCCCTGGCAACTCTGTCTGTAGGTGCAGACCTAACTCTTTCCTGCTGCCCTTTCAGCCTTTGCTTCTAGCTATCTCCATCCCTCTGTGACACACACTGACCCCTGGACCTTGGAGCATTCTCTACCAGGAACCCTGTAGCCACCACACTAACATTGGATCCAGGGCAAGCAACAGAAACAAGAACAGAGTCCCCATCCAACAAAGACAAGATCTGATGTCTACACCAAGAAACACTTAAAATGTTGTAATTCTAGATGCTGAGATTGCAGCACAAAAACACAAATGCAAACAGTCAAGACAACATGCCTCTTTCAGACGCCAGCAATCCCATCATAAGACCCCAGTCTCTGCAATTTAGCTGAAGCACAAGATAAGGACTTCAAAATATTATGAGTACGTTCAAAGGCCTTAATGAGGATATGAATTAGTCCCTCAATAAAGACTATGAAACATAAACAAACAGTGGAATGAAATAATGAAAATATCTTAGGACCTGAAAGTAGATATAGAATCACTAAAGAAAACCAAAACTGAAATAAAGCTGGAAATGAAAACTTATGATGTCAAACAAAAACCTCAGAGGTAAGTCTTGCCAACAGAGTACAAGACAAAGAAAAGAGAAGGAATGTATAGCAAAGTCAAAGAAAATGGTAAATTTAAAATAAAAAAATTCAGGCAAAACATCCAGAAAATCTGAGACACTATGAAAATACCAAACCTATGAATAATAGGGATAGAGAAGGAGAAGAAACACAGGTCCAAGACATATCTTCAGCAAAATGATAGAAGAAAAATTTCCCACTCAAAAGAAGGAGGTGTCTGTCAAGATATATGAAACATACAGAACACCAATTAGATAGTACCGCATAATAATCAAAACACTAATTTATAGAACATAGAAAAGATTATAAGTTACAAAGGATAAAGACCAAGTAACATATAAAATAAAAAGATCACAGGCCATTGCCAAGGCCATTGATTGTTCTCTGCATCCTGATGGTAAGGCCTTGTGATGACGACAACAGAGCTGGTGCCTAAGCAGAAGCTTCATTCCATGACTAGCACGCATGGTACTTGAAGACCCTCTTCAGGCTACCAGAGAAGAGAGCCAGTCATCAACCTCGCCCAGCTACTGGCCCTGTGATCCACAGTAGTGACCGGCCTGCAAGACATCCATGTGCACGTGGCACAAATTTGATGGGAGTGACCAACACTGCTAAACCAAGACTGTTAAAGCAGCCAAGAACCTGAGACTAGATAGGTCACCTGCTTAGGGAAAAACTTTGGACTAATATTTGCTAAAGGAGCATAGTTACGAAATGACTCATGATTCCCTTCGCTATACTCCCAGATCCCTCAACCAGAGGAGTTCCTTTCAGCAGTAGAGGGACTCATGACAGGGACTCACAACTGGGTAGTGTGCACAGATTGGCAGGTTGTGGAGTGCTTTGTCCTGAATGTGACATTTTCCTCAATTCTTCCCATCGGGGCTCAGGGAAGTACATGGGACAAGATATAGAAAGATTGTAATAGCCAAAGTGGATGTATGAGTCCGAGCAAGCAGTGTTTTCCAGGTACAACAGGACTGACACACGTATACAGTCACAGTGGCTGTGGCCTGCACAGGATGCATGTATGCAGTTACAGTGGCTGTGGCCTGCATAGGACGCATGTATGAAGTCACAGTGGCTGTGGCCTGCACAGGATGCATGTATGCAGTCACAGTGGCTGTGGCCTGCACAGGTTGAAGCCACACTGGGGTCCCAACAGTGAGAGGGGGAAATGGACATGGGGCCCACCACTAACCAGGAAGATATTTGAAATCGATACCCACTGGCAAAGGGAAAATCAGATTTTGCCAATGGAGTCTCACTGGATAAGTCAACCACACTCTATGGCAGGCCCGTGCACAGAGAAATTCCCCAACACAAAACAAACTCAGTGCTATTTTGGGGGGGAATTTTTGTCTCAATTTGCTTTGTTTGAACTCATTTTTTTGTCTTATTGGTCTTGTGCTTGTGTGCTTTGATTTTTAAAATATTTTTAAAATTTATTTATTTTTATTTTATGTGCATTTATGTTTTGCCATGGGTGTTGGGGTCCCCTGGAACTGGAGTTACAGGCAGTTGTGAGCTGCCATGTGGGTTCTAAGAACTGAACCCTGCACCTTTGAAAGAGCACAGCTCTTAACTGCTGAGCCATTCCTCCAGCCCTAAAGGAATATTTTGGTCCAGGAAGGATTTTTATTCTTTTTTTTTAAAGTTTATCTATTTATTTTATATATACAAGTGCTCTATTTGCAATTATGCCTCTATTCCTGAAGAGGGCACCAAATCTCATTCTAAATGGTTGTGAGCCATTATGTGGTTGCTGGGAACTGAACTCAGGAACTCTGGAAGAGCAGCCAGTGCTCTTAACCACTGAGTCATCTCTCCAGCCCTTGTTTTGATTTTTTTGAAGAACATAAAGTTGGCTGGGTAGGATTTGAGAGGAATTGGGAGAGGGGAAAACATAATTGAAATTTTTTTCCAATAAAAATTAGAAAAGTTTTACAAACCTGTGTACTTTAGTGTTCAGTAAATAACAGGACTTTAAAGGTCACCAAGAAGGGCTGGGGAGATACATCGGCTGGCATGATGCACAAGCACATACAAAGTCTGTAGGAAAACAAGTTACCATGGCTTAAAGATCTGAACACACTCACTCAATTTAGGGATAAAGATGACAGGGCGAGCAAAGTCCCAGCCTGCAAGTTGGAGCATGCTCAGATACTACATGTCAATTGGAATGGCTAATAAAACAAACACCCAAAGGGCTGATGATGTAAGTGCTAAGGATGTGGAGCAACCCAGCCTATCACCATTGCTGATGGGAATGCCAAATCCTGTAGACACTTTGGAAAACAGTCTGAGGTTTCTTATAATGTAGAATATAATGACTTTACCATCTCACTCCTAATGCTTACCCAAGAGAAATGAAATTCCATTCCATGTCCACAACAGTTTTTAGAGATAGACAATAATTGGTAATTGTCTCCAACAGAAAAGAACTTTACATGTCAGTGAGTAAAACTCTGCAACAGTCTAACTCTATAAAAGCTTGTTGTACCAGTGAAGAGGAGTGGGCTAGGATGTGCCCAAGAACTCGGATGGACCCACAGACTGCAGCAGCACTCGTCTGGAAGCAGTCCAACTCAACGGCTTCCAACTCTCCCAATCATAGAAGAATGCAGGAACGGAAAACAGAGGGCTATGGCATGGGGGTGGCGATGGGGGGAGGATCTATTCACTTAAGGGAAAAGGGGTGCAGGGTGCTGCAACCATCCTGTGTCTTGTTTGTAATGGTGCTCAGCACACTGCTACGTTGTGTCAGAACTCGGACAACCATAACCCAAAAGGCTGAGCTTCATCCTCATAGAAGAAACCCAATAGGGAGTTGATGCTAACAATGTTTATTTGTAAATAAAAGCCTCAAATATAAATTCTCACAACTTCTTAGCCATTGAAATAGATCACTAAAATCAGTAATAATAAATCTGTGTCACTCCTCTGTACTAAAAGGTGGCCTTCAGGAGCCTCAGCATGAGAATGGGGGTTCTGTTGGGACTTTAGTGTTCACAGAGCCTTCACATTCTGCCTCCTTGCTCTTGGGAGACCAAGACCTTTAGTACAGTGACAGCTTTGTGTGTGTGTGTGTGTGTGTGTGTGTGTGTGTGTTTAAGAGGATGCCTTGGGTGTCATTCTTCAGGGGCTATCTACCTTTTTGAGGCCAGATCTTTCATTTGAAGTCTGAACTTACCAGGCAGACTATTCTAGCTGACCAATGGTCCAGGGTTTTGCCTGTTTTTGTCTCCCCAGCAGTATGATTACAAGAGCCCACTCTGGCTTCATTCTACCTGGGTTCTGGGACTGGAACTCATGCATGCAAGGTAAACATTTTATCCAGAATCCCGAGCCACACTGAAAGTTTTTACTGGACTCCAATCCCCTCTCACAGTGGTTTGGTTCTCTACTATAGCCTCTTCTGAGCTGATGGCCATCTTGTTATTCTTCCTGAACTTGGAGAGACACCTTAGATGAAAACAACACAGTCCTTCAACCACATGTGGGTATTCACTCTCTTTGCAGGTCTTTGGCTATGACGGAGAGACCAATAGGATCCATTTTAACTGTTGGCTCTCAGGACAAGATGGTGTGAAGTTAGATAGGGTCTATGTACATGTCAGCAGCAGCTGGGTTAGATGGCATAGTCCTGCCAACTCTTTGTGGAAAGATGTGTCCCTCTGTCCCAGTTTCAAAAATGGCTAGGTGTCTGTGGTGGGTGGCAGAGCTCATTCCAGATATGTGGTCTGACTCAGGAAGACAGAATGGAGTATGGCATGGCTTCTGAGTCTAGGAGGGGACAGGCATCAGAGGGACAGCGAGAGAACGTGCTGTGAGAACTTGGGTACGATGGGGCTGCACTTCACCTCGGGTTCTCCCCACACCTGCTGGACTGCTGCTCTCACAACACAGACAGAAAGTGAGGCACCTGCATGAGATGAGTCTTCAGTGAGGCTGACTGGAAATGCCAGTCTGTATTCCCTCACATAGACAAAGGGTCGTGTCACCAGCTCTTCGGCCATTATGAAGCTACAAGTTACAGGACAGGTGATTTTATCTTCTTGCTATAGATAATCTGTTGAAGCTTCTTTAAATTTTCATTTCCTTTACCTTGAGAAGCATTTCTGACTGTTAAATTTACTAAGGGGAATTGAAGGGTACTTTTGGCCAAGAATGACCCCAAGTAACTGTAGGAAGGAGAGAGAGAGAGAGAGAGAGAGCGAGCCAGGCTCAGTGAAGCCATAGGCAGGCATGGTGGAGGGTGTCAGTAGACACTGAGGTCATGCATTTGACCCTGTCACCTTAGGGATGTGGAAAAGCAGTTACTTGGTGTGGTTTCTATATGTCTATTGTCAAGGATTCCAGAACTTACTGAGCTCAGCTTCCCTGATGCCAGCAAGACTCTCGCTGGGCCTGCCCCTGGACACTCCATCACCCAGTGTCAAGTTCCCCCTCTTTTCTGGTAAGACACTAGCAGTGGGAAATAGCCTGTTCATCATCACTGCCCTAAGGCTCAGGAAGTCCACAGTCAGCCTTCCCGCAGCCTCCTTTGACAGTCTGTTCTCCTGAGGTCCTGGCTCTCCAGCTCTCTGGATCTTCTTTCTCTGGTCACTCAGGACCCAAACATTAAAAGCTCCTATATAAAGTGGTTCTTCATCCCCAACTGCAAAGCAAGTTATACACCTCATGGGCAGTGTTCCCCATAGCCTCAGTCAATGGACAGCGGAGTGGAGGATGCATGCCACCTTTCAACACCACACTGAAGACAGACCTCTGCCCAAGTTCACCCCTTTGCCAAGCATGTCACGAAGAGCTGGTTTAAAACTGGGGAGACAATTGGTACATACGAGAGAACCTGAGTTCTCTCTTTAAGACACCTACAAAAAGCCAGACGTAGGAAGTATGTAATCTTAGTGCTATAGAGCCTCTCTGGGGCTTGCAGACTCGCTAGCCGGCCTGGATGAAACAGCTAGTTCAGGTCAATGAGAAACTCTGTCTCGAGTCATAGGACAGCATCCTAAGGAACAACACCGGACCACAATGGCCTTGAACTCAGAGATCTGCCTACTTCTGCCTCTCTAGTGTTGGGACTGAAGGAGTGTGCCATCGTGCCTGGCTGAATCATAAGTTTTGTAATGAGCTTTGTTTTAGCAAGACATAAAAAATTATCTTTTATGGACAAATAAAGGTTTAATAGTCTCTTTACCATGTCATTGAAACATTTTTCATTATATCGTTTAAACCTGTCACAAACATTTGACTACACACATGCAAATATCTGTCTTCATCATGTATTTCCTGTCATTCAGTTGGCATTGAACCAATATAACAACATTAGCAGGGATCACTGTGGGGAACCGTATCCCCCACCGCCACAAAGTAGATTCTTAATGCCCTTAGTACTTTGATTTTAGGAGTTCAAGGTACTTTAACTTCACTGAAGCATCCTGTTGATAACTCTGGGTAGGAAAATGATGTTGTTATCATTATTGGCTTTGTATGGGGAAGAACGGAAGTACAAAGGTGAAGTCGGTCCAGAGAGACGGAGAGAGTCACAGTGGATGGGGGTGTTTAGCTCTGCACGCCACTTTGTGGAGTTTATTTAATACATTCCACACTAAAAGGTATGATGGTTTGTTAAATTGAGTCTCACCTCTCTTCGGAAGGAGATTAACAGAATTTGATCACTGCACATCCCAGCCCTGCACTTATTTCCCGCAGCTCTTTATGTTGGAGAAAGAGCCCATGAGTTACAGAGCCATTCTCTGCTTTTGCATTCAAATCACAATCAACTGCAGTGACCCCAGGGGAACTGCAGTGGGGGGGGGGGGGGGAAGACAGCGATACCCTTTTGTTCAGCTGGGTATCCGTGGCTGTACGGTGGCCATCATTAACAGGCTCATAACCTCTCAGATTACAAAACTGCGTGCAGCTTGCTTAAGTGCTTGCTTCAGCCCTTCTGCAGTATCTGAGAGCTCTCATGACAAACCCAGCCCAGTGGCCCCTTTCAGTCTTAACTGCTTCGTCGCAAAAGGGCCACGCCGAAAGAAAATCACTGTAGGAAAATTAATTTTCTTACAGTCGTGTCATAGAAGTTTGAATTTATTTTTTGTGTGTATATGCACATGTGTGTATTTGCCTGTAGATGCCTGGAGCTGGAGTTACAATGGCTGTGAGCTGCCCAGGAGGGCTGGGTACTCAATTTAGGCTCTCAGTCTTCTTAACGGCAAATCAACTCTCTAGATCTCCTGGTGTGCAATTTAAAGGCATGAACGACACACACACACACACACACACACACACACACACACGATTGTTTTTTACTTCCATTAAACTGAATTACTCATGCACAAATACTGTGGAAGAAAAGAGGGCCTACTGCCTGAACATATTTCTGACATTCTTCTGTAGAAAGAGACTACGCACATCAGCGTGGCTACTTTATTCATTCTTTCTTTTCTTCTTCTTTTTTTTGGGGGGGGGGGCTTTTTTTTCTCCCTGAGATAGGGTTTTTCAGTAGCTTTTGTGTCTATCCTGGAACTAGCTCTTGTAGACCAGGCTGGCCTTGAACTCACAGAGATCCACCTGCCTCTGCTTCCCGAGTGCTGGGATTAAAAATGTGTGCCACCACCGCCCAGCATCATTCTTTCTTGAATTTCCCTGGCACCTTCTTTTTTTCTTTGGTCCCATGTTCTATTCACCTTTTCCACCTTTTCTAAATAGCATTTAAATCATTTAAAATTAAGAATGCCAAACCACAAAGGCTAGGATTTTTTTTTTTTTTTGAGATTTAGTGGCCAAGTACCTGTCACTGTGCTAAAAGAAAACAAAACAAGAAACAAACAAAACAAAACAGGTACAAAACAAGGCCACACACCCTGAATTTAGTTCTCAAGTATCTATCTATACAATCTGACAACCTTGCTTGTTGTTGTTGGGGGGCAGGGTCTCCCTTCTTTTGAGAAAAAAACGAGACACAGAATATTTCCAGAAACTAAAAATCCCTCTACTCATTTCATGCACTTCAGTCCCCAGCTTTACACATCTGGCCTATTCCCAATGTGCTAAGAGGACACTGGCAGAAGCCCTCGCCAGACCACTGGAGGGCAGAGTGCAAAATAATGTAAAGGAGACAGCACCTTCAGAATTGTCAAAAACAAAATACAATACAAAACAAAACAAAAACCCTTAAATAGTCGAGACAGAAAGAAGAGACAGCATCAAGAAGCACACTACAAAATCAAGTGAAATATAAATACTAGGGTGGGGTACAGACCTCAATAAGGCAGGACACCAACGTTGCCAAAAAAAAAAAAAAAAAAAAAAAAAAAAAAAAGGCCAAACTGAATGACACCAGGTGGGAAGAAGCACGGGAAGTGAGGAGCTTCACCACCACACCAGCAGATTGCCCTTGCGAGGAGGTGCGCAGTGGATAGCCAGGACACATCTGTTTAGTGAAAGCCCTGGTACTCCGCGCCCAGGGCAGGCAGAGAACTCGGGGGTCATTCTGCACATTGTCCGGAGCCCAGGGTACTGCGTGAACCCCGTGCCCCGCCCTGCTCCTGCACCGGCCGCGACGTCCCGTCCTTGGTCCCGTAGGTGCCCTGTTCCTGGAGCCCGGCTCCGGTTCCACACGAGTCGGAGAAGCGCGGAGCCGTGCCCGCGAAGGAGTCTCTGCGCGCCAGCGTCTCCTCCTGCACCGGGCGGCCCACGGGCTCCGGCTCCGGCTCCGGTTCCGCAGGGCCCGGGCCCTCCTGCGAGGTCTGGCTGACGTACACCACGATAATGTCGCCCTTGAAGTTCATCACCTGTCCACTAGAGATGAACGTGGAATTGCTGTTTCCCGTCACGTTCCCTGCAAGGGACAGAGTATAGAGAA
Organism: Arvicola amphibius; assembly: GCF_903992535.2. Classification (NCBI taxonomy): domain Eukaryota; kingdom Metazoa; phylum Chordata; class Mammalia; order Rodentia; family Cricetidae; genus Arvicola; species Arvicola amphibius. The sequence continues at coordinate 109,277,959 of NC_052058.2, read as the reverse complement.
GGTGTATCAGGTTCTACAGGGTGTCATTTGGAGCCACAGCAGGCGTTCTTTTGGGAAGTTTGGGCCACCTTAGAGGGCCCCCTGTGACAGCAGATGGGGGAGGGGAAGAAATGAGTGAAAGGACAGAAGCCCGTGGGCCATTCTTGTGTTTCATCTTCTCATACCTCGCGGGGATCACACACAACTCCAGGACACTGGCAGGAGAACCCACCTGCATTCTGGAATCTAGACAGCATTCAGTTGGAGAGAAGCGGGGCAGGAATAGAATAGTGGTAAGGGAAAAGAAAGGAGAGGGTGGAGAAGGCAGAGGCAGATGTCAATAGGTCCAGTACAGGCAGCCGCCCAGCCAGCAGACCTCAGTTCACTGAAGCAACTGAGAATGGCCTTCCCATTCCCTTCCCAAAAGGCCTAAGGTCTCAGCCACGCAGGATGACCATGGAGCTAAATGGGCTCAAAGTTTAGATATTAATAAAGTTCAGTTTTACTCCTCTAAAAGAAAAGAAAGGAGCAGAGAGAGTGGGGGGAAGGAGAGAGAGAGAGAGAGAGAGAGAGAGAGAGAGAGAGAGAGAGAGAGAGAGAGAGAGAGAGAGAGAGAGAGAGAAAAGGGGGATAGAAAGAAATCCAGTCCTATCCTTCCTCAATGGATAACTGGAAGTAAGCAGTCTTAGTAATAAAACTCCTGGCAAGCAGGAAGTCTAACAGACATCAGGAAACCTGTCTCCTTTTAAAGATTAAGTTTCCAGAAATCTCTCAGGTGAAAAATAACTGGCCAAACCCCCAACACTCAGCATCACCAACAATCCTTTGGTCTGAACAGGGACATGCCAGTGAGATCATGGCATCAGGTCTCCAGTCCTCCCCGTTCATGCCTATCTTTTGTTGTGAGCCAGCTTAACCATGATTTATGTAAATACAATGAGGTTTGCGCTACCCTCCTGAAGGAAGTTTCCTCGAACTTGGAAAGGCTTAATCAGACAGTGACTAAGGTGCTATGGGCAATCAGGAAATTACTTTGGGGTAGCCTTCCTCCTGCTGGTGGGTACCTCCTGAGAAGCCAGTGTGGAAGCACAGTGAAAAGCCCATGGGAAGATAAAGATTTTAAATGTGAGCAACAAATCCAAAGACTCAAAGGCCGGTGATTCCTGCTGTTCCCCTAGGGTGCACAGCACACCATCAGGGAGCCTAGCTAGTGTTTCTACCTCCCTGCTCACTTGGAAGGTCGCCTGCAGCTGCTTCTAACCTGCACTGTGCACTAAACAGACCTTATCTATGACTTTCTCTCCCATCTCTTGTTAGTTCTCATGTTTTCACCAGATAAACTCAGGGGAAAGTCAAAACAAGAAACCAAGGTAACACAGACATGTCACAAATGTAATAGTCTAACTAAACACATGCCACGTGTATTTAATACAATAGATAACTGTGAGTTGCTTAGAGTATGGTTTTCCTCGGTACAGCCACTCTACTGTTTTATTATGACATCATTTAATATGTTCTTCAATATATTAAACCATAGAGGGCCTCTTGATCTAGTACAGGATTGATTTATAATTCTGGATTTAATCTCATCTCTTCTCCTTGTCATACTTAGATTTATCTGGTGGTATCATGGTACATGGAATTTATTTATCATTAGCAATTTTATCTTCCAGCAAACCATCACGGCCAGCCCACTGCTGCTTACTTCTCTTCTGTCAGAATCTCAGATAATCAGAACCAGTAAAACCCTGAGCTTTGTATGCTACACAAAGATGTGCATGTGACTTCAATAGTGACTTCAGAGGCAATGGTACGGTGCTTTACGGCATAAGCCCCACCGTCAGATATTTGAATTATGGATGCACTGCTCAATGGCTTCGTCATTCTGGATGAGGAACTCACTCCATAAGATTTCCATAAGTAATTAAGATAATGAACACAAAGTACTTATTGCACGGTTAAGCAAATCTTTCTGCGAGTGCATTATACGTATGCACGGATAATATGCAGGTACATACACAAAGCCCAAAGTCAAGCGTCCTCACACTCTACTTGATTTCCTGAGGCAGTATCTATCACTGAACCTGGAGCTCGCTGACTGGACTGGCTGGGCAGGGAGCTCCTAGGGTCCGTTTCCATGCCCCAGCCTGGGGATTACGGGCGTACACTGCTACATATGGATCTTTAAGTGGATGCTGGGACGTGATCCAAATTCAGATCCTTACATTTGCTCAGCAAGAACTTGGCACTGAGGCATCTCCTTACTTCCAGTAATGAATGTATGTCACTGATAGGTCTGTAAACTTTCGGCAATGGCGGCCATGTCCCTGCTCTCTGAATGTGGTGGAGCTGGTATGTAAAAGTTATTCAAAATTAGGACTGAAAAGCCAGAATTCCATGGGCATATTTTTGTTACATTTAAAATGGGTTAGTTGACTTCACATTAATATTTAATGTGACTTGGCTAGACAAAAGATCAGATAACATGACAGTGTTAAAAGCAGTGTCTAAGACAATAGGAATGATGAACAAATGACGTGCTTCATTATAATCAGAATGATGTTTGCACTGTACTGAATCCACACTTTATATAGAATACTGTTTCTACATTTACTTGTAGAAAATGTCTTCCTCAGGCAGAAAGCACAGGCTTGGTTCTGAGAAGACACTTCCTGGCAGAATTTGCATTCTCAAGCAAGGGAATGCAGTCTTCTCGTCACAAAAGCGTATCACGTTGTGTAAGATGCATATCATATGAATATTAAATCACAAGAAGCAGCCAGATAAGACGACCAAATTGTCATGGAGATTTCCCCATGACGAGAACTAAAAATATGCACAAATACACTCAAACATTTTATATTTCACCCATATGCTTCTCATGCGGCTTTACTTTTTATGGCAATGCAAGTTCTGTTTCAAGCATTCGGGAGACATTGAGCATGTGATACCAGGGAAGGAAGTAATGTACAACAGTTCCATTCTGAATCATGCTGAGAATTAGTTAGAGGCTGCATGGAGCAAGCCCTTCCCAAACGAGGTCTATCGGCTCAGAATAGAGGATAGTACTAAGACAAAAAATATGTGAAGGAATTTTTCTTTTTCCACTTTCATGTGTTTGCAGTATGTATGTGCATGTGCACGTGTGTGGGCACATATATGTGGGTACGGGTGAGTGTGTATGTGCATGTGCATGTGGAGGGCCAAGGATGATTGAAAATATCTCTCTTCTACCTTGTTCACAAAAGCAGAGACTCTCAATCAAGCCCGGAACTTGCTGATAGACTAATCTTGCTTGTTTTGGGGATCCTCTGTTTTGGCTTCTGGGCCTAGAATTACAAGCAGACTTCCACATGAACCTGGCATTTATGTGGGTTCTGGGGGTCTGAACTCGGGCCCTCATACTCCTGCTGAAGTGTTTTAATGGCTGAGCCAGCTAACTAGACCACATTTTTCATATATTTTGAAATAATGTGTTGACTTTTAACATTAATGAATGCCAAATATTACTGACAAGTAAATTGATGGAGGAGTGTCTATGTGTTAATTTCATTGGCTAATAAAGAAACTGCCTCAGCCCTTTAAGAGAACAGAAAATTAGGTAGGCAGAGTAGACAGAACAGAATGCTGGGTAGCAGGCAGTGGGCAGACGCTTCAGGCAGTCGCCATAGGCAGTCACCATGCTTCTCCTCTCCGAGATGGACGCAGGTTAAGAGCTCCCCTGGTAAGCGATCCACCTCGTGGTGCTACACAGATTACTAAATATGGGTTAAAGCAAGATATGAGAATCAACCAATAAGAAGCTACAGATAACAGGCCAGGCAGTATTTAAATGAATACAGTTTCCATGTAATTATTTCGGGTATAAAGCTAGCCGGGTGGCGGAACACAGCCTGCCTCTTCCTTCAACAGTAAATTATAAAACTTCCTCCTCCAGTGCCCTGGGCTCCCAGGATTCTGCTAGGGAGGGTCTGGACCGCTAGGTTAAAGCAGCTTGACTTGCCTGTTTCTGTCTCTGCTCTCTGCACTGGTAAATGTGTCCAGGGTCGTCAGAGCCGGTTCTTCAATCCCCTTCTCCCCTACCCAAAACCGTAGACATGGGTGGCTGAGACTACATTGGTGAAAGGACAATTTCCTGTTTCTGTGTTTATTCTGTTTAAATTTACAAGCATATAAATAGATGTTCATGATCATACGGAGACCAAGCCACTTTTGGAGATACCCAAAAGTGGAGGGACAAGAAGCTTATGAAAATTCCTAGTGACTGCTTGTGGCTGCTGGCAATGGTTAACCTTCATTGTCACCTTGACTGGATTTAGAATTATCTAGTAGACTGGTCACATTTTTGGATGTGTCCTTGGTGGAGTCATCTCCAGAAAGGCTTAACTGAGAGTGAAAGACCTGAATGTGAGTATGGGGGGGGGGGGGCTCACAGTCGAGGGTGGGGCAGGTGGAATAGAAAGGGGAAAGGAGAGAACCACCAAGCTCTGGCATGCCTTTCCTCCACTTGCGGTCATGCGATGTGAACCATCCTCTCTGCCACACCTTTACCAATGTGCTGGACTGAATCCTGGGCCATAAACTTTCCCTCCTCACTGAGTTGCTTCTGTCAGGTATTTGTATAGTAACATGAAAAATAACTAATGCATTGGCTGCCGGCTTGCTGATAAAGGCTGTGATAGCATCTAGGCTTGTCTAGAAAAGCCAGCATCATGACAAACAGGTCACAGACCAGGCAGCCAGGCTGTAGGACTTCACATCTGAAATGGCAGGTTCTTCTTACTTTATCATCAATCCATTCTTATTTTCAAAGCTCCAGACAGTTGATAGGGGTTTGGTGGGAAAGATCACAGAGCTGGGTTCCTCAAGGGGTGCTTCCGTCCTGTAAATGAGCAACCCTTTCCAGCTCAGAAATGGCTGAAAGATATGGGTGATTTTGGAAGCTGAAGCAGGATAACGGGTCAGCAGAAGACATGGTAAACACAAGCAGCTGTTATTCTTTCCTCTAGAATACCAGTTCTCCATTGGGACAGTGAAAACTCTCCTAATTCCCTGTAGGAGGGTGTCATGTCTGGACAGGAAGGCTCCCATAGGCTTATAAATTTGAATGCTTGATCCCCAGTTAGTGGACCTGTTTAGCAAGGATCAGGAAGTGTGGCTTTTGTTGGAGGTGGTGTGTAACTGGAAGTAGGCTTTGAGGTCTCAAACGCCCAAGCTCTTTCTTGCTCTCTCTTTGCTCTGGGAACTTCGCTAATCACGCACTAACTCGCTGGAACGGTAAGCAAGCCCCCAGCTAAAGGCTTTCTTGTGTGAGTTGCCCTGGTCACGGGGTCTCTTCACAGCACTAGAACAGTGAGTAGGACGGAGGCTGGCCCAGGGCTGAGGTACTACCGTGAGGGGCCTGACCTATTCAGAGGACACGAAGACTTGGGACTTTGGACTGGACATGAGACTGAATGCTATAACTGGGGCTTATGGGCAGTCAGAGTAGGAAATTGGAAGGCAACAGGGCTGAGAGCTAAAATGGAGGCCCAGCTAGAGAGGTTTCAGAGATAACAATGTTAGTGGCCAGGGTACAGATAATTCCTGTAATACTGTAGCAAGGAATGTGGTTGCTTTCTGCCCCTGTCCTAAAAATGTGCTGGAGGCAAAGTGAAAGAGCTTTGGACTAACATCATTAACTGGAGATTTCAAGACAGTCTAGTATTGGCTGTGTCATGTGGTTATTAATGATTACTCGAATGTAGATCTATAATGAAAAAGAACAAGCAAGGCAAAAAGCAATAAATGTACAATCTGAAGAGAAAGAGAACCAGGAAATGCAATGCCGGATCCAATTCGCCCAATGCTTAGTGGAATAAACAGAGAGTGCCCTCAAGGCAAGACCCCACCAGCTAATCCCGAAGCTTGTGAAAGAAAAGGCCTAAGGAGTTATTTCTTCCTAAAGAGCTACAGCCAAGAAAAACACGCACAAATATAAATTAAGAATAGGGCTGTTTCCAGCTCCAGAAAGCAGCGAGACTTGGCAGTTTCAGCCATGTAGTTCTTGATTTAAGAGTGCAGACGTAAAGGTGTTGTGGAATATTCCGCCATGGTTAAATAGACCATGTAGCAGGGCTGTCCCTGCATAGGGACTAAAGAGGCCATTGTGTGAGGCTGTGAAGGCAAACTATGGATTCACTGGAAGCCCCACGATGCTGGAGAACCATGGGCTATATGCCAAGGAGGGTTGCATACAGGGTGTTGAGCCAGCCCCAGGAAAGGAGGCATTGCTCTCAACAAAGCTAGAAAGCATGGGAGAATCAAAGAGCTATCAAGCTCTTTGACATCAGACACGGAGCTCCAGGATTTGAGGTTTGCCCCGCCAGGTTTCAGTCTTGCTTTGTCCAGTACGTCCTCGCTATGACTTCTTGTTCTCTCTTTTGGAATGATAATGCCACTGTTTTTGGAAGTCTGTGACTTGCTTTTGCTTTAACAGAGGGTTACAATTAAGAGGTCACCTTGAATCTCAGAAGAGACTTTGGACTTCTTTTTTATTCTGAGACAGGTTTCTCTCTGTAGTCCTGGCCATCCTGAAACTCACTCGGTAGATTAGGTTAGCCTCAGATTTACAGAGATCCGCCTGTCTCTGCCTCCCAAATGCTGGGATTAAAGGCGTGTGCCACCACCGCCCAATGAGACTTTGGACCTTAAAACAGTTTGAAACTGTGACAGACTACAGGGACTTTGAATTTGAACTTAATGCACTTTGCATTATGATATAGATACAAGTTTATGGGAACCAAAGAGTGGAATGCAGTGGTTTGTCGCCCAGAACCTCATAGATTTGAAAGTTTTGTTCTCATTTGGTGGATTGTTTAGGAAGAATTAGGAGACATCACCTTGTCAGAGAAGATGTGGCTTTGTTCAAGGAGATATGTTACTTGGGGTTTGAGGTTTCAAAGACCCATGCCAGGCCCGGTCTCTTGCTCTCTCTGCCTCCTGCCCGTAGATCAGCTCTCAGCTGCTGCTCCACCGTCCTGTCTTCCTGCTGCCACCATGCTTCCCATCATAATCATGGACACTCTAAAACTACAGCAAGCCCCCAATCAAATGCTTCCTTTTAGAAACTGCCTTGGTGATGGAGTCTTTTTACAGCAAGATTGTTACCAACGGGATTGTAACCACGGTAACCATCATGAGCCCAGAATTAAGCATCACTTATGAATCAAGTCCTGGTAAGACAAAATCTTCACTGGTTTCTGCTACTAATTCTCACTATTCGTTAAGAGTAGGGGCATCACTAGAGTAGACTTGACAACCATGAGTATTTTCTCAAGTTATCTCTATCTGTGGAGCTTTCTGAATTTATGTTTTGTCAAAAGCTGGTAGCATATGCTAGAGATACGACTCAGCAGGCAAAGTCAGAGGTTGCTGGCCGTCAGAGCTTGATCCCTGACTCACAATGTGGACAGAGAGAACAGATTGCCAAAAGCTGACTTCTACATAAGAGTCATGGTACATGTGCACACACATGCACACACATACTAGGTAAAATGTGGTTAAAACAAGACCATATGGTACTCTTTCCTTTAGAAGTCCCCAGTTAGACACCACTTGATTTGGCTATAAGTTTAAGTGAACAGAATAACAACCTGGTATAAACCTAAAATCCCAGAAACAAGGTTACCTTCTTTAAGTCCTCAGAGCACATGACTTGTAGGAGGGTGGGACAGGGCCTTCTCTTTCCCCAAGCATCACACAGCTTCACACACATTATAGAGTCTGAATTATGACAGTTTGAAAAAGCTAAGAATATACTATTTTGACCATAAGGACTGTTTGTATAGAAGTAATTATGGAGAGAATGGGGTGGCCTTAAAAATCAATCTGGCTACTGCTTCTCAGGCGAGAATTAATTTGGCCTGCTAGTGGTGATGAGCTGGTTCTGCTGATATTCTGCACGGCTAAACATCAGACAAAAAAAAAAAAAAAGAATCATATACCACACTGCCATGGTCTGATTCAGTAAAGAGGAAACAAAGTATGGATTCTGGAATTAGAACACTGTAACCTATATTATTCCAGAACTACCTGGCTAAAAAATGTGAGGAACTCTTTTACGGTGACAGTATTGGAATAAGAGCTCTTCTCTAGTGAACAGAAGTGTACAGAGGACACAAGTGAAAGAAAGGTGGCAATGATGGTACCCGATGTTGGGATTTAATATGAACTGTGCACTCCCCAACTTAATATGAACAGCATTCCTCCAACTTCTGTAATCCTTGAAGTGAGAATTTATCCTCTAATAATTCAAGTATTTAAACTCAGAGCTCACCTTAAATCAAAAAGAAAATGATAATTATGGAAGTAGGACACTCTTAATGTTAAACAAAAAATATGTTTATACTTATCCAGAGTCATCATATAATGTGTAAGAACTACACTATTCAAAGGGTACAAAGGCCAGACTCTATGTTCCCACCATTACATATGTTATAGAAATACTAAACTAAATAAAACATAATGCTTTGTTTCAAAAAAAAAAAGCGCTGTCGACTTTTTGCAAATTAACACTGTCTGCTGATGACATGTGATATCTTTTCCTCTATGCCTAGGGAGTATATGGTTGACACCGCAGACTACTGTTTTTACTCTAAGTGGAGGACAAAGTTTGGTTTGGGGCTTTGTGCTTCTTTCTCCCTCCATGTCCCACACCATGCACACATTTTCTTCAAAGTTCTAGAGTCCTGAAGAGGAAAATCAAATCAGTTCTCTCCATATGCAGAATGTCTCCTCTCCTTCAGTCCGACAGCTGAGAATGGAACGGTGTGTCTGTGTGTCCACACCAGCCACAGAGACGGAAGTGCACACTGCTCTACCAGTCAAGGCGGGAACTACATTACCTTGTGGCAAAGACAGCCTTTGTGCTTTAGGGCTCAATCTGGCCAGGCCCTGGCTGTAAAATGCAGCTGCTGGCACCACTTGAAGTCCCAACCAAGAGCAGGAAAAGAAAGACACCTCTGGGGAGGGGGATCCCACATGGGCTTTGTTTCCTCCCTCTTCTCTCCTCCTTCCCTTCTTTCCCTCCCTCCCTTATTTCCCTCCCTCTCTCCTCCTTTTCTCCTTTCTTTCTTCTTTCCTCCCTCCTTCTCTCTCTCCTATCCTTCCCCCAGTTGGGGGATTCGGAGAAGCCTTTAAAGTGGTACATACCCATATATTCATCCCCCCCCCCCCGAGAATGATTACAGCTTACTAAAGATTCTCAGTGAGCTCCCTGCCTCTGACCAGGCTAATAATACCCAGAGGACATCCTCACCATCAGGTATGAAGTCCTCTATGATGCATAATTTTTAACAGATGGTGTTCTACCCTCAGGCAAAAAGTCATAATATTATCATTGGTTATCATTGGTGGGCAATTTGTGTTCCAGCAATGTTGCGGAAACAAATCTCTGTAGTGATACTTGATTGTAAATTGTTGTCTGGGTTTAATAAACATTAAATGTGGTAGCTAAAAAAGGGACTTTTCTTAGAAAGCAACAAAAGGCACTTACTGCATCCTTAACTTGCTACTTAAATAAATCATAAAGGATCAACTAAACAGTTTTGTTTGTCCTCAGATTTAGAAGCTGAGGCTTCTTTTACCCACCCCTCCCCAAATATGAGGGAACACCATGATTCAGTCACTCCTAAAATGACTATTGACTTTGTCTTTCAGGGTTTGGTCCTGAGGCTGGAGCACTAACTGCAAATCCAACCATGAGAAGCCAGAAGGCAGAGGACTCAGGCATGCGTAAGGTGGTAGCAGCCTGCCTGGAGGACGGTGTCATGACAACAGTCAACCAGCCCACAACACAAAGTCCCTGTCAAGATGCTCTGCAGAGGGCTGGACATTTGTTCAGCTGGTAGAATGCTTGGCCAACACACATGAAGCCCCAGTAAACGTGGTGAGATGCCCTACACTTGTAAGTCTGGTATTGGGAAGATGGAGTCTGAAGGAGGAGAAGCTCAAAGTCATGTAGAGTGAGTTTGGGGCCGGCCTGGGCTACAAGAGACCCTGTGACAATTAGCAGAGAAAGGAGTTGGGCTGTGTGTCTCTCGTGCTGGTTTTCTTTTCTCCAGAAGATTGTAAAATACGCTTCTGACCCTTCACCCAAGACAGGCATTCGGCCCAAAAGTGGGAACCCAGGAAAGCTACTTACCAGATACAGGTGGCTGGTCACTGGGGGAACCCCCAGATCCTGAGGCCCCCCTCTCCGAGCTTGGAAGCTTTGCATCAGCCCTGTCCTGGGGCTGTCCTCCTGCCTCTGCCATACTGGCTGCTGCTTCGCTGGGAAGGCCCATGCTGTAGGCACACTGGGGCAAGGGTCCACATTTCAGAGAACCCAGAAGCGGTTCATGGTCCTCCCCAGGAGTGTTTCCACAGCCCGGGTAGCCATCTGTTGAGTTGGAGTTGGCCACCCAGGGCAGGCAACTGTCATCCTCTATTTCTCTTTTCAAGTACTTTTCGGGGGACAAAGGGATACAATCAGTTCTGCATGGGGGTGCAAGGAAGCTGCAGCCTTCGGACTCAGCCGTGCTCTCAGTCCCTGTGAAACACTGGCTTAAACTGTCATTCTCCCCCACTTCTAGAGGCTCCTGGAAAGGGGGTGTGGATTTGCTCCCGGGCTGGATCAGGAACAGCGAACCATCAGAGAGCTGTGAGGGCCGGTCTGTGTACTCATCCTCTGTGGGAATCTTCCTTGAGAGGTCCCCCTGGATCTCGACTTCGCTGACCAATGTGAACATCCTGGCATCTCTACCCTCGGCACAGGGTCCACCTGCTGCACACACAGGCTCACAGACCCCAGAACCACCTTCCAGATAGCACATGTTTTTTGGAAGCATCTTCTCCCCTAGAGTCATCAGTAACACTCCTTCACGTGCTTCTTGATGACCAGAGGTTGCTGAGTGTGCACCAACACAGCAGTCACCCGAGGACTCCTGAGGATGTAAATTCAGAATATCCAGTTACTACGTTTGCCTAACCCCTGCAGAAGAGTGTTGCTATGTACTGCTTCCTCCTAGACAATTACAGGTGGCCCATACTTCATGGATTTGTTTATGTTGCTTAAAGTTACAGAGTACGGAAGAACTCTGGAAAGGGACACAAACAGAAATAAATGAATTTTCACTGCAATGAATGGCATCTGCACACTACAGGTGAAGAGGTAATGCAAGTAACACCTGGACACATCTGTCTCTAGCAAAACGACGACAGATGCACAACTGCTGAATTGCAGGCCACAGCTCTGCCTGCAGCGTGCTTTAGTTCTGTGAGTCCTGTAACTCAGCAAATGAGAAGCTTATAGAAAATGTAATGCTGGGAAGGGAGAGAGGAGAGCGGATGCTGTGGCATTGGAGCTGAATTATAGAAACCAGACCAATGTCTGCAGCTGATAGATCTTATACTCATAACAGATGTAAAGGACAAACTAGAATAATTAGCATTTTAATATCAAATTTGGATTGGAAGATAGCTAAGTCACTCTTAAGTTTTTGTTGTTTAGTTTTGGATTTTTGAGACACAGTCTTATGTAACTGAAGCTGGTCTTCTTAGGGAGTACAGGATGACTCTGGATTTCTGATCCTACTGCCTCTACATCCCAGGTGCTTGGATTATAGACAAATGTATTCTCTGTTGGTTTTCAACTCAGGGTTTTGTGCCTGCTTGGCAAGCACTCTTTCAATTGAGCTACAAGACCAGGGCCACAACTGAATAAATGTGCTTATCTATCTATCTATCTATCTATCTATCTACCTACCTACCTACCTACCTTTAAGGAGAGAGTGAGTGGAACACGAGCATCCATTGTTTTCTTTTTAAAAAATTTATTTTTATTTTTAACTTTGTGTGTGTGTGTGTGTGTGTGTGTGTGTGGTGTTCACACCTATGCATCTGGGTCTAGTTGTCCTAGCCGGCCAGAAGAGGGCATAGAATCCCCTTGCACTGCAGTTGCAGGCTGTGAGCACCTGTGGCTGTCAGCTGCCTAAGGAGAGTGCTGAGAACTGAACTCAGCCTTCTGGGGAGAAGTGCATGCTCCAAACCACTAAGCCATCGCTCCAGTACCAGTTCTGTTTCTGTTTATTTTTCTATTTTGACAGAGACTACTTATTCTTAAGGAACATGCATTTACACACTTACAAACAGAGGACTTCACAATCTCCATTCACTCTGAAGTGATTCCAGACTCACTTGGTTCACAGACAGAAAGAGCAAAGACTAAATCTGTGTGATAAAGTGTGAGCTACTGATGAATCCAAGCATTGGGCATCAGGCTTCTCATTGCAATACTCTTAATATTTTTCAATAATTTTAGAAGTTATGACAAAGGAGAATATTTATTAAATAACTACAGAGTAAAGGAAAGTCGTAGATGGTTTCTCCTATGAATCTGCAGTAGGTGATCATGTCCAGTTCTAAAACTACGTATACAGAGACAACAGAATTGGAATGAAGACTGTTGTCTGGCTCAGGGGTCGTACGCTTGCACCATTCGGTGTCCAGCCTGGGATCAGGGAAGGCATGGGAATGGGACGGGATGAAGACAATGGGCACTGACTTACTGAACAGGGATCAGTTCTCGGACAGAGTTTTTACTGCCTGGTAGGCAGTGTGCTCCACAGCTAGCCAGCTGCAGCTCTAGAGACTGTGGCAGGGCTTAGAGGAGGCAGTAAACACTTTTACCTGGTTTCCACTTAGGCTGCTGCAAGCATCATTGACCCAGTTCCACAAATTAGCTGGAAAAAAAGAGAAGATATAACTATATGTTATAATTTTCTACTTATTTTTAATATAAATTTTATCTTATATATTTAGCTTAACATTATGATGCTATAAGATAAATATAGATGGCAAAGTTGTTACTATAATAAAATGGATTAACTTATCCATCATGTTAAATGGTGACCTGTATGTGGCAAGAAGTGCCAAAATCAACTGAATTAGCAAAACGTCTCACACTGTACTACACTCTTCCCTGGGTGTGTTTATCCTATACATCTGCTGCTGTAGCCTCTGACCTACACCTCCCCATTTCCTTCCTCCTGCCCCTGCCCATCACTATTTCCTTCTCTTCCTTTGTGTATTGACTTTCTCCCATTTTAGATAAGTCTACGTAAACATACCCGCTGTAAGTGTCACAGTAAGGCACTAGCATTATAATTCAGCCAGGGTTGGGGCTGAACCCCCATGGCAGAGAGCTCGCCTGGCATGCACAAAGATCCGGGGTCCATCCTCAGCATGGGGGTGCAACAAGACCAGTATGTGCCTCACTCAGTAGGACAGTACTTGCTTAACAAAAGAAAAGACCTGGGTTCAGTCTCCAGCACAGGAGTGGGAGTCAACCAACCAATTAATAAATTAACTGGTTTAAACACTCTGAAGGCATCTTACTTTTTAACAACAGAACTTGCTGATCTCTAAAGGGAAAAACACTCTCAAAGTTAGTTTCTGCCAACTTGACACAAACCTAAATACCTATGAAGAGGGACCCACAACCGGGGGAACTGTCTCGATCAGACTGACCTGTGAACTGTCTAAGGGACTAAGATTGCTGACTGATATGAGAGGGGAGCCCAGCCTATTGTGAGCAATGCCAGCCCTGGGCAGGAGGGCCTGGACTGTCTAAGACAGGTAGCTGAGGAGCTGGAGAGATGTCTCTGTAGTTAAGAACACTGAGTGCTCTTCCAGAGGACCTGGATTCAATTTCCAACACCCACATGTAGGCTCACAATCATCTGTAAGTCTAGCCCCACGGGGTTGATTTCATGTTCTGGCTTCTGAGGATAGTAGGCACGCATGTGGTACAAGACTTACATGTAGACCAAACATCCATACACATACAATACATTTTGAAAAGAAAGGTGGCTGATGAAGACATGGGAAACAAGTCCGTAGGCCATCTCCATGGCCTCTGCTTCAGTTTCTGCCTCCAGGTTCCGGGCTTGAGCCCTGATTTCTGGACACCGAAGTGTAGGATGTAAAGACAAACAGACAAGCAAGCAAATGTCTCTCCCTTCTCAGTCACTTCCGGTCATGGTGTTTATCACGGAAACAGAAACCAAACAAGGACCCACTAATAATCCATCAAACCCCTATGATGCACCCAGATCTGTCATAGTGCAGAACGCACGCATTCTCACTCCATTCAAAACCTTATTGTGCATAAGAGAAAGCAAGATAACCAAGAGAGGGGCACAAGGAAGGTGTATCTGTAACAACAATATGCAAAGTTTTATCCCATCCATTATGAAAATCCAACGTTTTCTTCACTCACTTTGAAGACTGAAGCCAGGAGTTGCGAATTCTTGTGGTTTTGTTTTTGCTTGAATATATGTATGGGATATTTATGTATGTACGTATGTGTGCTGTGCATGCATGTGTATATGCATGTTCATATGTGTGTGCCCATTCGTGTGGTGTGTGTGTGTGTGTGTGTGCATGCGTGCATGTATGTGCACATGACCCCAGGAATCCTCATGAGTCACCCTCTACCGTGCACACTGAGGCAGGATATTTCACTTAAACCCAAGGCTCACTACTACAAGTCATGTAGCTAGCCAGCTTGCTCAAGGGATGCCCTTCTAATCTGCCTGGCCTCAAGTGTGGAATCACAGGTGGGGAGTGAGGAACCACCACCTATGACGCTTTTATGGAAAGTGCCCATATTCTTTTCTTCAAGGCCACTTTTCAGAGGCCACTGTGGACACAATACCTGTCAAGTCTTTCCATCCCTTCCTGTAGTAAACGCCAAAGATGATGGCCGCGACTAATGCGACAGAGACGAAGAGGAGCAGAATGACGAGACTGGGCAAGTAAATCTGGGCTTCTGTGGTGGAAGAAAACAGTGTTAAAGATCACTTCATTCTACCAAGTTAGAAGATGACAAAGTCCTATAAATCCAACCCAAGAATCACGGATGTGGGTGTCTAGGCAGCCAGAAGGGGAGAGCTCCCAGCCCTGAATTCAGAGAGTTCACAGCTGTTAGATGACACACTCCATAGCGTAACCCACCCTGTTCAGGGGTCTCCCCTCCAGGAGAGGGCGGCCCAGGCCCACTGTCCTATCTCCGGTTAAGAATGAGTTGAATGCCATCCATCACACCGTCCTGGCTCGTCTGGCTAAGTTTATCTTTCAACAGCTGCTGTTCTTATTCATGGCCTTATTGCTGCTCTGTGACCTGGTTCTCTGCTTGTTGGGAAGGTCTTTCCCCAAGCTTCTTGTTTCTGGGGTGCAGCCCACCACACAGCCACTCACCTAAAGAAGCCTCTGCTAGCCAGCTACTTTCTTTCAAGTTTTCAAAACCATATTTAGATTAGCTTGACCTACAAATGCTCACAGATAATCACAGACAGATCTAACAAGTAGCCTTCTTTGGCTTGATCAAAATCTTCACATAGATACCCGCACTCTGACTATCACCCCTACCATGCACTGGCATTGGCATTTATGTTTATAGCTCACCCCTAACTCCGTGTGAAAAGAATATCAGCTGGAGAGATGGCTCAGAGGTTAAGAGCACCAACTGCACTTCCAGAGGTCCTGAGTCAATTCCCAGCAACCACATGGTGGCTCACAGTCATCTAGAATAAGGTCTGATGCCCTCTTCTGGCCAGCAGGCATATATGAAGGCAGAATGTTGTATACATAATAAATAAAAACAAACAAATAAATCTTTTAAAAAATGCTATCAAGTAGCTAGCATGTAGAAAGGCACTGGGTAAAATCTCCAACAGACAAGAGAGAGGGAGGAATGGGAGAGGGAGAGAGAGAGAGAGAGAGAGAGAGAGAGAGAGAGAGAGAGAGAGAGAGAGAGAGAGAGAGAGAGAGAGAGAGGGAGGGAGGGAGGGAGGGAGGGAGGGAGGAAGGAAGGAAGGAAGGAAGGAAGGAAGGAAGGAAGGAAGGAAAAGAAAAAAATGAAACTGAGAAGGCAGCTGGAGAGAGGGCTCAGCACTTGAGACCTGGTTGCTCTTCCTGAGAACCCAGATTCAATACCCAGCACCTACATGGTGTCTTCCATGACTGTCTGTAACTCCTGTCCTAGGGGATCCAATTCCCTCTTCGGGCCTCCTCGGGCACTTAGTATACATGATATGAACATGAATAAATGGAGATAAAACACTCACACACATAAAATAAACATTTTTTTAAAAAAGAGAAAAATCTCATACTGTTCAAAAATAGACAAAACAAAATGATGGAACTGGAGATACAGCTCAGCAGTTAAAAGCACTGGCTGCTCTTCCAAAGGACCTGTGTTTAGTTCCTAGCACCCACATGGTAGTACATAACTGTCTGAAGTCCAATGTCAGAGGATCCAGAGGATGCTATGCCCTCTCCTCGCCTCCTGGAGCAATGCACGTATGTGGTGCACAAACATAAACATATTAACATATCCATACACAAAAAATAAAAAATAAGTCTTTTAAACAAATAAAATGCTGATGAAAAATGAAAATAATACCAAGACGATCGTGGGCAGAATGAGCTGAAGAGCACAAACGAATCCCTGTCATTAGCTTGTCACTCTGGAGAGACACCCCCCTGCGACCATGGACCACCCCACAGACTCTGCTCATCCTACCCTTGGGTGGTTTTCTCAGGGTCAGGGAAGAGCTGCAGACCACGTCTGATTTATTCGTCCCTGGCTGTGCTTCTCGCCTTCCAAGGAGGGAACAGCTGTGAGGAAAGAGCAGGCAATGCTGTGGGTCGACACTTTTAACTTTCAAAACCCCACAAAGAAAACATTACCCTGAGCTAGACTGGGAGCTCCTTTAGGAAGGGAAGCCATAACTTCCTCAGCCTTGCTTTGGGAGCAGAAGCCCTCAGAGGTGGACAGAGTACATGGGGAGCGCTGAGAACTACTGAGAACACAGCAGGCAAGAGCGAAGAAGGAACTTATGTAAAGAGGACTTCAACTGCTGAGAGCGTTTTGATGAGTACAATTCTGAAGATGAAAAATACAGTCTTCTTAACATAAAACCTGGGTGAACTGCATCGGGAAACAGCGTTTTGTAAGAACCCGTTGAGCCACGTGCGGTGGTCTACAGTATAATCCTGACGGGGGGTGCTAGGGCGGCGCAGTGAGAGCTGTCTGCAAACAGTGGATGCTGGGAAGAGGAGAAACAGACACACCAGCAGCAGCTCGTGGGATGGGTCATGTGAGCTTTGGAGAAATAAAGACATGTTTGGAACTGAAGGCTCATTGCACTTAGCGCTGGTATTAAACACCAGGATGCGAAGCGCTCGGAGCCTGTCCCACGTAACTCACGTGCGGTGCTGCCCTATACGTTAGTCAGGGGTCCCTAACCCAAAACCCAACAGTCCGGTGTGACACTTTTAGAGCACCGATGTGAAACCTCAACTCAGAAATCAGACGTCATGAAGCTTTACTTCATTTACATGATAACTTAGAGTGTGTGATCGCCTTCAGGGTCTGTGTGTAAGGTGTACACGAGCAGTTCTGTACGTGAACGGTTCTGTGTTTGGACCTGGCATCCTTCCCTGACAATTCTCAGGACACAGCTAAAAGTATGCCAGAACCCAAAACAAATTTGAAATATTTCCCAGGATTTGGGTAAGGGCTGCTTTGTCTGTATACCACACTATCACTATATACATCCCTGCAGAAAACTCAGAGCTGCTTCCAGGGGTGGCAATGGGAACTTAGTAAATAAATGGTGGTCCATTTCTCCAGTGAAGTGCACAGCAATTGTAAGAAGCCACAGAGACACACATTTCAGTGGAGAAAAACATCACCAGGTAACTTCATATGTGCAAAGCCCTGGCTTCATCCTCAGCAACAAAAATAATAAACAAACTGGGAATTAAAATATCTGTGAAAATGAAATATCAAGATGATTATAGATGGGGTAAAATCAAAGGCACAGATGGACCTCTGTGATTGGGCTTGGAAAGAGCTTCAAGATGACTCAGGAAACCCAAAGCATTTACAGTGCACACAGACGCACACAGACAGACGAGTAAACTAGGGCAGATGGGAGGTGCGGTGCTGAAGGAGAGGCAGGAATGGCTTAGCTCCAGCTGCGGCACAGCTCAGTCCCGGACGATAAGCCTAGCGTATCTGGAGGCCTTGCATTCCACCCCTGTCCCAGACAAAGAAGTCATAAACAATTTTCAATTAAACAAAGTTAAGTTAAAGAAACAGAAACTGGAACTGGAGGTCATATATTTCTGAATGTAAGAAGTGGCACAAAGCTCTGACAGATGCTGGGTCCAACAGCGAGCTTCGAGGCTCATTCCCTACTGTGGCACCGACAGACATTTTCGAGAGGAAGCTAACCCGACACACTCAACCTGCCTTCCACCCAGAGCTGCTGAGGCTGATCGCGTCCTCGGGCTTCTGCATGGTCACTTACTTGGTCCAGGGTCTGCATTTGTCCGTGGATGAGAAGACGTCTGAGAAGAAGCCCAGGAGGCAGGGTGTGCACACCGTGTCCATGTTGAGCCGCACTGTCAGACACACACACAAAAGCCAACAGATAAAATCAAGGACACACTTAGAGACCGGCCAGGATGGTGTCCCTGAAGCATTACCCCATCTTCCTGGGTCTGCCTGGCTACCTGTACCTCCTGCTATTTCCTCCAGGTGGAGGAAGTATTTGCAGATTTATGTTTGGAAAGGCTTCATGTCAGGTTACCAAGACGACGTCTGATGTCCAGCTAGGTACAGCCTTGCCTGGCCTTTCACCTCAACACATTTCCCCATCTGTGTTACGAGGCTGAATTTTGCTGCCTGACTATTTCCAGCCTCAGGCTGCATCAGCTTTCAGCTGCAGGCAAATGTGGTGCCATCCCTGTCTTTAAGGAAAATACCTTCTTCCAACGCCGAAATATCTCATTACTCTAAAATCTGGATGGGGGTGAAAAATGGTACCAAGCCTTTTGGATATGGGCTATATGACACTATTTACTACAAAAGTCATTATTTCAAAACACGGAATAACTGAAATGCCTGCCAACATTTGACTCCACCACTGACTTACTAAAGAAATGGTGGTTCACTGCCAAGTGGGGTGAGCAGTTCATTTCACCAGGCTACAGAGTGTGGCAGTCACCACACTCCCCTACCCCAAGAGGAAGGTTGTAAGTCTCTTCCCCCTAAAAGGCTGTGATTGCTCACAGCACAGAAGTAACTAGAGACAGTATGTGAGGCAAATGGTTTTGACTGTGTCCCAAGAAAAAGTAAATGCGAATGCTGAGACAGTGTGGGTCTTGCCTTCATCCACAGTACTCAGAGCTGAAGCTGATCTTGCCTGGGAAGCTTGATTCACCTCTCACATTCCTCCTAGGCTAAATTAGCAGCATAAGACATGCCGCGAGCTTTCTGTGTCTCCTACCGTTATTGCAATGGGCGCATGATGATTTGGTAGGCACAGAGGGACAATGCTGACGTGACACCAACATCAGGCCATTGGCTAGTGCTAAGCCTTCAGATGGCTTTTGACACTAGTAACATGAATACAAACCAACAATAAGAAATTAAATTTCTTGGTACATGCCTGATAGGAAGTATATGCTTGATTTCTGTAATTTGGCAATAAATAAGATACATTGCCACACTGATATGACAGTGTGACTCTCTAGGTAGCAATCCTAATAATGGTAGGGCTATTGACTAACTAACATTAACTGAAACAGCTTTACAAAAGATGAGCACAGGCTAGAGTGTGTTCCCCAGCACCCACGTCAGTCAGCGTAATGCCCAACCCCATGGATCCATCCAAGTTCTCTGGCCTCCTCCAGCACTGGGACACACAGACATAGACAGACAGACACAGACATACAGACACGCACACACACACAGACACAGACACACACACAGACAAATGCACGCACACACACAGACACACACAAACACATAGACACACAGACATACACACAGACACACACAGACACAGACACACACACACAGACACAGAGACACACACGCAGAGACACGCACACACACACAGACACACACACATGTACACACACAGACACAGAGACACGCACACAGACACAGAGACACACACAGACACAGACAGACAGACACGCACACACACAGATACACACACACAGACAGACAGACAGACATGCACACACACACAGACACACACAGACATACATGCACACAGACACACACACAAACACACACACAGACACAGAAGATACACACAGACACACACGCACGCACACACAGACACATACACACACAGACACACACGCACACAGACACACACACAGAGACACGCACACAGACACAGAGACACGCGCACACACACAGACACACACACACCAACACACACAGACACACACACACAGACACATACACAGAGACATACAGCGAGTTTTGTTTTTTAAAGATGAACAAAGCGTGGGTGAGATAAAGGCATTTGACCCCAGGTCTGAGTTTAGTTCCTAGAACCTACTTGATGAAGGGAGAGAACCAACTCTCAAGAGGTGTTGTCTGACTTCCACAAATGGGCTACGGTGTACGTACACACACACACACACACCCCAAATAAAGTTACAAATTAAAAATAAAAGAGTAATGCAATCTAGAAGATTCTGAGGAGGGTTCAGGGACTTTCCTTTCCACCCGCCTGACTTTGGTGGTTCTTGTTTAACTCTGGCCCACCGGTGATACCCTGAAGGCTTCATTTCCCTTCTCCCTTTTACAACCAGGCTTCTCACACTAATACAAGAGGTTACACTTCTATCTACTCTGAACCCAACCTTGGCCTCACTATACCGAGCCAGGAGCTGCAATACTGATGACCACAAAGCTGCACTCACCGCTGCCTGCGCTGCTTCTCTTTCCCTGCTGACCCAGAGCAAATGTGTGGTCACTGGACAGTATTTGTTTTGAATCCAAGTATACTGCAAGTTCGGGCATGAGTGACTTTGTCTTCTCAGGGTCTCTTGTAACCCAGGCAGGTCTCAAACTCACTGTGTAGCTAGGGATGACCTTGAACGTCTGATCTCCTGTGCCGGAGTGCTAGGCCTGCAAGTGTGTACCACCATACCAGGCCTCATTTGGTACTGGGGATCAGTACAGGGCTCTGTGCATGCTAGGTGAGCACTGTACAAACTGACCAAGAGTGAGTTCACCAACCTGTCAAAATGGATCATTTCCAAGGGTTCAAGGCAAAGAGAACTGTTAGGTGGCAAACCCAGGACAAAGGTTAACTGCAGTGACACTGGCCACTAGCAGTTTCTGGCAGCTTCCTCTTTCCTCTATACCTACCTGTTACAGGGTCCACCTGTCTGCAAAACCCCACCTCCTACCCTGAACTCTTCAACCCCAGAGGCTAGGCTGCCCTTCCTCCAGAGGATCTTCTCTGTATAATCCAGAGATTTTGGCTACACTGGTTCTTTTTACCCTTTTACCCTCCTGGCCTCTAAGTTTTCTGGCTCTAGGTTTCCTTGCCCCTTTCCTCACATGGCACAGCTTGGTCATGATCACTGTGAACTCTCTCAGATAGATGTCCCTGCCTCTGGCTACACACTCCCTCTCATCTACAATAACCTTCTCCTCCACTATTCATAGGAACAGTCATGTCCTCCTTTTCATTCAAGAATACCTTCCAGAAATCAGAAAGGCAGCAGGCAACTCCCTTGTTCACAGAGGCCGCAGAGTTTGCAGGGATCTGACTGTGGTGGGGATGGCTGGCCTGGCTGTCACAACCTGCAGCTGACTTTTCCTGAGAGCATGTGTGGATGACTCAGTGCGCTGATGCAGAGGCCTGCCGTGCTGGCTAGATACACTCTTCCGTGTGGGTTCAATGAATAATATTCGAGTTTCCAGCACATCCAAGTATACTGGCTTTAAGTGAAAGACTGGCAAGCAAACTCTGAAAACCTGCTTTGTGCTACTTCCTAGAAGCTGGGAGCTAGAAGGGCTAGCTCTCAGAAGCACTTTCGCAAGACCAGAGGATTTCTGCTTCTTTGCTTTCAACAAAGCTGAAGGACACAATGGAGTTCTCAGATGGTAGAGTATTAACAATACCCACAACTCCACATCACTTTGTGAGCAAGGATGTCACTCAGAAGGTGCTGAAGCTGTAGGTGTTCCTCGGCAGCTATGCTAACAACTCGGCAAGGAGCTAGAGAGAACTCTGCAAACACGCACCACTGGCGGGCACTCAGCCCAAATGTAAACACGGGGCAATCCTGCTCTCAAGGTCCAAAAGCTGTGACCTCTAAGATTTTCAAAAACAAACAACCGTGTGGCCAGTTATATGGTAATGAGCATGGTGGCAGCACAATCCAGAAGACTCTCTTTTTACTCTGTGAACTCAAGTCAATTCAAGTTTTTTTTTTTTTAATGAATTTCAAATTAGTCCTTACTCTTTCTTACTTAAAGGGCTAGAAGAGGTGATTGGGAAAGGCCTTTCCAACAAAGAGAAGGAGGCAATTCTGCCTGGAAGGAGGATGGTTGCAAACTTCCAACAGTCAGCTTAAGTAGTGCTCTGGAGAGAGGGGCTTTCACAGTCCAGTGGCTGGCTGGAGCTTTGCCCAGGCTAGCTGGCCAGCCTGCTCTAGGACTTCGCATTTCCTGGCTTCCTTTCTTGCTGGAGCTGGGATCAGCTTTCAGTGTGGGTTCTTGTATTGGGCTTAGGTCTGCATGCTGGTGAAACGTGCTCTATATAGACAGGAATGTCTCCCCAGCCCTCCATTGCCTGCTCTCAACGTGTTATTGCAGCTATAACTTCCCAACAGTCAGCCTTTAGGAACTCTTTACATTGGAAATCAATATCTGTAGATGTCAGTTTCCAACATGTCCCGAGGTGTGCACCCCCTTCTAAGATGCTGCATGATGTTTACTGCCTTGGCGAATCCCTGCACTATATTGTCTGTTACTTAGTGGGGACCCTCGGTTTTCACAGACTGAGGCCCATGGGCACAAAGCTGAGGGAGGGGTAAGGGAATTCGGGATGACTGCCCCTGTACTGTTGGAAGCTGGACTAAACTGGGTTTTTAGTCCACTCTAAGGTTCCTGAGAGCCAACTGGGCTCCCTGGAGCACCCTTGACACAGTCGTGACAAACCCCTGGAAGTCTTCTGGGCAGGGGTATAACGGCAGGGCTCTGTTGGATTACACACACACACACACACACACACACACAAAACCGTGCCGTACAGGGATGCTCGGCCCCGAAGCCAGGCGCACACTCCATGTTACGGCGGCAGCACTCGCAGTCTGGGTTCCAGTGGTAGCCGGCTGTGCAGGCACAGCGCCGTGGAGCCGTGTGATTGCCAGGGTCCACTGCCACCAGGGCCTTGCCTGTGGGAGACAAGAGAAGATCAGCAACCAGCAAAAAGCAGGAGACACACATGCACTGTCCACCCGGTGCACTGTCCCCAACCAGCTGCATTTGGCAGCCAACAGGGTGACTCACTAGGTTTGAGGAACTCCAGAGTTCCTTCCCGCACTTCCTTGTTGGTAGGAAACCATCCAACATACCCTTTTCTAGAGAGCTGTGTGGGCTCCCTAGACAGCTTTGTGTTAGGAGGTTTAATTATTTGTGGAATTGCACAGCAGTGCACAACTGCTAGTTTTTGTTGTTTTGGGGTTTTTTGTTTCTTTGTTTTTGTTTTTCTTGTAAATTCAGATATCAAACAAAATTTAGACAGACTTAATGAAGTTTCTGGAGATGTGAGTACATCCAGGGGTCCTGAAGGGTTCTGGGGTGCTCAGTCAAGACGACAAAGCACAGAAACAGGCACAGTCGTTTGACCTATGAACCAGAGTCTGTCTGTGTTTCTCCCTCCCTCCCTCCCTCCCTCCCTCCCTCCCTCCCTCCCTCCCTCCCTCTCTCTCTCTCTCTCTCTCTCTTTCTCTCTCCCTCTCTCTCTCTCTCTCTCACACACACACAATAAACAGAAAGTGCTTGGCTTCTTACTCTATTTTCTCAGCTTCTCAGTTTTCTGGAATATGGGTGTATGGGAACTGAGTGCCCAACACACAATCACTCTTATTGTTCAGATTCACATGAGTGTCCTTGTTCACTACAATTCCTACTGACACTTGTGGGGTATTTTCATCACCCTGGACATGGGCTGAACCACACAAGGTGTGGAGTCACTCTTCGCTCTCCGTGAGGGCCTCTGCGTTCAGGACTGACTTTCATACAGAGTGATTTCTCCTCTCGGCCCCCCCACCTTCCAGGATAATCCTGGGGATCGAAACCAAACCCCATGTGCTTCAGTAAGGCATTCTCCCGCTGAGCTAGGTTCACAGCCTAAATGAGCTTCTTTCTGCAGTCTCTCCAAAGCACTTTTCTCATCTTTGGGCTTTTCTCTGCCGATGACCTTGTTTTAAATGGCCCCATGTGTAGTGCTGTCTTGTGTCTCAAGAAGGCAGTGATGTGTCCTGCCCAGAAAACATGTGTGGTATAAAGCTGTGTGAGTCTGGGTTGTGTGCTGGCTCACAAGACCTACCTAGTAAACAGTGAAATGCACATGACAAGGGGTTTTGTGCGTGGGACAAAGGCCTCTGATGAGAGGGGCTTGTAGGAAGCTAGTGCTAAATTCTCCTGGGAATCTCCAGTGATTCGGGACTCATGAACTCAACGGTTGGGGTGACTTCATGGAATGCAGCTACTGTGGATGAGGACACTGAATTGTACAGGTGTGCACACACGTGACATGAAGTCAAGACATCATTTAAACTGCCCAGGTGGCTGTCACGATGGCTTACTGGCTAAGAGCCCATACTGTCCTTGCAGAGCGTCTGAGTTCCGTTCCAGGTACCCACATCCTGTAGCTAACACCTGGCTCTAACTAAGCTCCAGGGGACTGGACCTTCTTTGGCCTCCTTGGGCACATGCTGCCATGTACAGACCACCCCCACACATACACATAATTAAAAACAATGACTCTTTAAAAGGAAACAAACAAATAAAAAACGGGCAAAAAGCTTCTCGGTAAAGACTGAAAGACCCCATCTTATCTGGATTTTCTTTTCTTTTTTTTTTTTTTCCAAGACAGGGTTTCCCTGTAGTTTCTAGAGCCTGTCCTGGATCTAGCTCTTGTAGATCAGGCTGGCCTCGAACTCAGAGATCCGCCTGCCTCTGCCTCCTGAGTGCTGGTATTAAAGCGGGGCGGTGGTGGCGCACGCCTTTATCTGGATTTTCTTAATGGCTTCTGTACCTTGATTTCCAAAGGGAAGGAGACAGGGAAAATCAAACCTGTTTCTTCCTTCACTGTCTCAAGTTACAGACAATTAAGAAGGGACATTATTAGTTTTATGCTTCTTAGACCCAAGTACGAGCCCTATTTGCCCTTGTACCCACTGCCCAAACTCGTGTAGCACAAAAGACAATTGAGCAGAAATATGTACATAGTACATATGCGCAGACGGGGGCATGCGCAGACAGGGGGCACATGCCCCGCTGCTTTTCTGCTCAAGTGTGAGTGAGTGGAGGTGGCAGCAGTTCCAGAACAATCGGATGTGTTCAGTGTTCAGCTCTAATTAATTTTGGCGGTAGACAGAATGAATCCTTATTTCCAACAGACAGCAATGACTCAAGGTCATTAAAGGAAATAAAAAGACTTGATCAGATGCTTGTGCCCAGTGGAGTTTCCACAGTACTTTCTCCAGGCTAAAATCTGCCAGCTGTCCCAACACATTAGAAGAATGACAGTGTTCAGAAATGCATATTTCCTAGCTGCGCTCTAAGGGCCATATCCTATAGAGATTAAGTCACCAATAATGGGTCTCCCTTAGCACTAAAGGAAAGGTCCCAGTGGGGACAGAGAGATGGCTCAGAGGTTAAGAGCACTTGCAACAGACCTCAGTTCAGTTCTCACTGCCCTTGTCAGAGGGATCTGTTGCCTCTTCTGATCCTCTTGGATGCCCTGTGGCATGCGTGTGTGGTGTGTGTGTGTGTGTGTGTGTGTGTGTGTGTGTGTGTGTGTACTGATGACAGCCTGGGCTCACTTCAGAGTGGTATGATAATTTGACCACCAAATAAAACCAGTGTCTTCAACAAACTGCAGCACCTCAGACACAATGGCATGCATGAATTCATCGTGTTGAGGCAAATGCTTGGGAGGAGGCTGAACAATCCAGCCAGGGTTCTGAAAGCCACAAGCACTTAGTGTGGCTTTTCTGTACGTGCTTTGCTTCAGGGAAACAAAGTGACAGAAAGGAGCCAGGCATGGTGGTACATGCCTTTATTCCCAGCACTAGGGAGGCAGAGGCAGAGGCAGAGGCAGAGGCAGAGGCAGAGGCAGAGGCAGAGGCAGAGGCAGAGGCAGAGGGGAAGAGGGATAGAGGGGCAGAGGGACAGTGGAGCAGAGGCAGAGGAACAGAGGGGTAGAGGCAGGAAGATGGAAGCCAGGCTACATAGGAAGCCTCTATTTCTAAAAGAATCAAGAGTTAGAAATGTTGCTCAGTCATAAATCATCTGGCTGGCATGTGTAAGCTTTGGAATTGATCCCTAGAACTGGAGGAAAATACCCAACTCATACTTATCGTGAATATTACAAATAAAATTCCCACTCTTATTCATCTGCACTATACAATGGATGAAGGGGTTTTGCCAGACCCTCGCTAAAATAAACCAGGATTCTATCAGCCTTTTAAATTCAATGTGCAATACAAAAAATACCAAGGAAAGAATATGATCAATGACACCCAGGGGATGCAATCATTAAATCCACACCAGAAGCTATGCTAGAGTAACGTGGTGGATGCGTTAGTATTCACAATAGAAAATGGAAAGAAGAAAGAGAAGAACCTCGTAGGGAATTCATGAGACATATTTATATTTTGATTCCTAAACATAAGCTATGTTTTTTAAATGGAGCTGAGCATGGAGATGTACTGAGTTACAGGACAACCTGAGCCACAGAGTAAGATCCTGTCTCAAAACCTTTTATTTAAAATATATTTATCCAGCTCCCCTTCCCAAAATTATGCCAGCCTGGTGAAACAATAAACTTTAACAATAAAAACTTTGCTATTTAGGAAAAGGCTTATGAGTCAGATCAGTTGGAGGCCCACTTCTCATCTGTTTATCCTGGAGGAATTAATCTCAGATTTCAGTTTCTCTATCTTTAAAACGGGACAGGTACAGGACTAATGACACAGGCACACCAAACACTGGGGTAACATTTTGTCAATGGTAAGATGTGTTTGCAATTAAAGTGCAATGCCTATTCTGGAACAGAAAGCTGGAAATGTTTAACCTGCAGCGCTGGAGGCACTAAGCCATGAGCAGAACCTTTTCCTACAACGACAAAGGAAAAGTAGCAGGCTTATTTATCACGCGTCTACAGAACAGACTTAAGGAGCATCAGGTGGATGGTGCATCTCCACGCCCCTGGTGACGTGTGTCAGCGCGACAGACCCACCTGCATCACAGACTTTATGAAGCAAGCACTTATCTTCTTCATTCCAGGTGTCCAAGTATTCATCTGGGCCACAGGGCACACACACACTGTCAGAGGTAGTGGTGCATTTAGAAGACAGGTATCTTCCTTAAATGGAGAACATAATGTGTCAATCAAAAACAAAACAATGACAATAAATGCTGATCAAAACTAAACAAGCTGGATATGGCAGTGCATGCCTTTAATTCCAGCTGGCCTCTTAGATCCCAGCTAGCCTGGTCTAAGGAGCAAGTTCCAGGGCAGCTAGGGCTAAACACAGAGAAACCCTATCTTTAAAAAACCAACCAACCCAACAAACAAACAAACAATAACAAACAGACAGATGTAAAGAAATAAAGAAAGGAAAAAAGGAAGAAAGAAGAGAGAGAGGGAGGGGAAAAGGAGGGAGGGGAAGAGGGAGGGGAGAGGAGGAAAGGAAAGGGAGGGTAAGGGGAGGGAAGGGGAGGGGAGGGAAGGGGAGGAAAAGGGAAAAGAAGGGAAGGGAGAGGAGAGGGGAAGGGAAGAGAAGGGAAGGGGAGGGGAGGGGAGGGGAGGGGAGGGGAGGGGAGGGGAGGGGAGGGAAGGGAAGGGAAGGGAAGGGAAGGGAAGGGAAGGGAAGGGAAGGGAAGGGAAGGGAAGGGAAGGGAAGGGAAAACTAAACAAGAAGAGCAGCGCTGAGTGTGTATGAGGATCTGGGTTACATCCCCAGCACTGCATGAAGATGTAAACGTCAATCTGCAGATGTGGCTAGAGAGCCGCTGCTCCAGGACCCTTCTAAGACAGGGTAATATGTGAGGAAAGGGAACGGCAGGCACCGAGTACAGCCCCTAGGCTCCTCAGGCCTCTGCTAGTCGAAATATCCTGTCCCAGATTCTCTGTGTGTACTGTTGCTACCTCCGCGGTTTGCTGTGACTACAGATGTCTCTTAGTTTGTCTAAATAACCAACCAACCAACCAACCAACCATCTTTTGTACTCCCAAACTCTGCTGACTGAGAAATTGAACTCAGAAATTAAACTGTGCCCTGTAGACCTTGAGGATTTGCAGGAACGGACTAAGGGAAGAAGAGGGCTGAGAAAGAGGATTGGTCTTCCCCTCCTATCCTCAAGCTCTCCTCTACCGTCACCATGGATACTTGTCTACATTGTTCTATATGGACTATTTGCTAGCGGCTAGTTTACTTTGACCAAGAGTTTTCCACTGACACGTGTACATGCTACACATACACACATGCACTTGATCAAAGTATTGACTCTGAAGCCAGGTGGTGGTGGTGCACACCTCTAATTCCAGCACTTGGGCGGGGGACAGAGGCAGGCGGATCTCTGTGAGTTCGAGGCCAGCCTGGTCTACAAGAGCTAGCTCCAGGACAGGCTCCAAAGCTACAGAGAAACCCTGTCTCGAAAAACAAAAACCAAAGTATTGTCTCTGTATCCTCTATACTCAAGAGCTATTTGCAACCAAAACACCCAGAAAGACCTCAGTTATAAAGTAACCCAGCTTCTGCTACCCTCTCCAAGAACAAGAGAAAGTGAGGACCTAAAAGGTTGGTACTCCACAGGGGCACACAAACACTGGCCACACTTGTGGAAGGTGGTAGGTAGGTGGCTGCCTTTGTGTTCTTTGACTGCTATATGGGAGAAGATCTGTCAAGGGATAAGCAAGTCCACTTACTTATTCCGGAATAAGACTGCTGTGTGCACGTTTTCAAAAGTTAGATACACTTCATGCTTTACTAGGATGTGATTTCAGGAAACTCTACCATCTCAGGACCAATAGAGGATCTGTTTCTGAAACTACCCTAGATTCATAGGTAATGCTATCTATTGAAGGGAAGCATTATGTCTTCTGAGTGTCAAACATCATTGCCTACCACTATCATGAAAGGTCTATAAATTTCTTCCTTCATCTCTTAGGACAGAAAAAAAAAGGAAAGCTAGAAATCCCTGAGGTACCTGGTTCGCATTTGCTGCAACACCGTCCAAGGTGCTCATAATGCCTCTCTTGGGTGCATGGAGGAGCCACCAGGAGGGTCACCTGAAAAGAAAAGTGACATCAGGAAGATGCTGTGCACAAATTATTCCTGGACAGCACAAACAGTGAAGGGTAGGGCTTGAGAGATTGCTCAGTGGCTAGGGCTTTGCTAGCCAAAGCTGATAACATATGGAAAAGGAGAGAATCAATTTCCAAAGTCTGACCTCTGACCATATGAGACCACAAGCACACAAAACAAGTAAATATAGAGGAAAATGAATTGTCACATTGTTCTTCTGCAAAGCATACGAAAATATCGTAAAGTGCTCATGCTATTGCCTTCAACATTCCCCTAGGATACACAAACCCAACCTTTCAGCACAGGGCTCATTTCGCTTAGACAGTTAAAACACTTCAGTGACACAGAGAAGTAGGGTGAATTAAAGGAAATTTCCGTGCGTGCAGAGAAGGTGAAAACAGCTTCATAAAAGACACTTAAGAAGTTGGCTCCAAGCCCTCATACCTCATCATCCTCCCTGCAGCCAGTCTCTGCCCCCAGCTCTGGCAGACTCCATAGGTCCAGGTATAGTCCACCAGTCAGAGAACAGCACTCTCTGGGCTCCATATTCTGGTCTACAACTTTTGAGGATGACTTCAACTTTATCAGACGGCAGGCTAAATGTAGGAACCCAAGCCCCCCCCCCCCCCAAAAAAAAAACCTCAGTGGAGACACCCTACTGAACCTAAAGACTTGTCAGTCACCACTTAGGCCAGAAGACCAGAGAAGAAAAGGAAAACAATGGAACAAAACACCCATCCAACAAGGACAAAAACAGAAATCAACACCAAATCCAGATGCCTAAACACCAGTGTAAGAATGCAACCAACAACATAAAGGGCACCATCAGAACCAACTATCCTATGACAAGACCTGAATATTCCAATGCAGCTGAAGTACAAGAAAAAAAACTTTTAAAATAATTTTAAGAAGATGATAGAGGTCCTTAGGGTGGAAATTTAAAAAATCCCTTAAAGAAATCAAGGAAAAATTAGAAAAAAATCAGTAAGTATGTTAAAAAAATACCAAGAAAGATAAGAAAAAACAAACAATAAAGAAAACACAAACTGAGGGAATTCTAGAAATGAAAAATCTGAGTAAACAAAAACAGGAACTACAAATGAAAGCATCATCAACAGAATATAAGATATGGATGAGGAAATAGATTCAACAGTCAAAGAAAATTTTAAATCTGAAAAATTCCCAGCACAAAACATGCAGGAAATCTTGGGCACTATGAAAAGACCAAACCTAAGAAAAATAGGAATAGAAGAAGGAGAAGAATCACAACTCAAAGACCCAGAAAATATATCCAGCAAATCATAAAAGAAAACTTTCCCAACCTAAAGAAGGATATACCTATGAAGGTACAAGAAGCTTACAGAATACCAAATAGACTGGACCAGAAAAAAAGTGTCCCCTCACCACATAATAATCAAAACACTAAACATACAGAACAAATAATATGAAAAGCTAAAAAGGAAAAAGACCAAGTAACATATAAAGACAGATCTATTAGTATTATATCCAACTTCACTGGAGACTTAAAAGACAGGGCTTGAACAGACATCATGCAGATATAAAGAAACCACAGATACCAGCCCAGATTATGATCCCCAGCAAAATTTTCAATCATTATAGATGGAGAAAACAAGATATTTCATGACAGAGTCAAATTTAAACAATTTCTTCCACAAATCCAGTTCTATAAAAATTTATAGAAGAAAAACACCAACTCAAGGAAATTAGCTATACCCATGAAAACACAGGCAACACATAATCTCACACCAGTAAAACCCAAAGAAGGAACACACACACACACACACACACACACACACACACACACTACCACTACTACCAATAACAACAACAAAAGTAACATGAATTAAAAATCTAAAAAAAAAAATCACTGGTGGTTAATGTCTCTCAATATCAATGAACTCAATTCATCAATAAAAATATACAAGATAACAGATGGATACAAAAACAGGATTCATACTT
Source organism: Arvicola amphibius (assembly GCF_903992535.2). Taxonomy (NCBI): domain Eukaryota; kingdom Metazoa; phylum Chordata; class Mammalia; order Rodentia; family Cricetidae; genus Arvicola; species Arvicola amphibius. The sequence goes on along the minus strand of NC_052058.2, from coordinate 109,246,543 downwards.
CTGCTGCATACAAGAAACACACCTCAACATCAAAGACAGACATTACCTCAGAGTAAAGGATTGGAAAAAGATTGCACAACAAAACAACCTAAGAAGCAAGCTGAATAGCTATCCTAATATACGACAAAATAGATTTCAAACCAAAATGGAAGAGATTGAGGACACTGCATATGCATCAAAAGAAAAACTTCATCAAGGTGAAGTCTCAATGCTGAACATCTATGCCGCAAATACAAGGTCACCCACATTTGTAACAGAAAGATTACCAAATCTTAAACCACACATTGAATTCAACACAGTAATTGTGGGAAACTTCAACACCTCACTCTCACCAATGGACAGGTTTGCCAGACAGAAACAAAACAGAGACATAACAGAACAAGCAGATGTTATGACTCAAACGGACCTGAGAGATATCTACAGAACACTTCACCCAAACACCAAAGAATATACCTTCTCAGCACCTCAAGGAACTTTCTCCAAAACTGACCACAAATGTAGTCACAAAGCAAGTCTCAATAGATAACAAAAAAGGAATAACCCCCTGTATCTTATTAGATCGCCCAACAACACAAACTACAGAAAGCCTACAAGCATATGGAAAATGAGGAAGTCACAACTGAATTACCAATGGGTCAAGGAAGAAATAAGCAAAGAAATTAAATACTTCCTAGAATTCAATGAAAATGCATGTACAACACACTCAAACTTATAGGACACAATGAAAGCAGTGCTAAGAGGAAAGTTCATAGCACTAAGCACTTGCATAAAGAATTTAGAGAATTGTCATACAAAAAGAAGCAAGCATATTCACAAGGAATAGATGGTAGAAAATAATCAAATTGAGGGCTGAAATCAAGAAAATAGAAACAAAGAGAACAATACAAAGAATAAATGAAACAAAAAGTTGGTTCTTTGAGAAAATCAGCAAGATAGACAAACCTATTGAAACTAACTAAAAGGCAGAGAGATGATGTCCAAATTAACAAAACTAGAAATGAAAAAGAGAGGCATGACAACAGACAGTGAGGAAATCTGGAGAATCATTAGGTCATACTTCAAAAACCTATACTCCACAAAATTGAAAAATCTAAAAGAAAATGACAAATTTCTTGATAGGTACCAAACACCAAAATTAAATCAAGACCAGCTAAACAATTTAAATAAGACCTATAACTCCTAAGAAAATAGAAGAAATTAATAAAAATCTCCCAAACCACAAAAGGCCAGGGCCAGATGGTTTTGGTGCAGAATTTTACCAGACTTTCAAAAAAGAGCTACTGCCAATACTCCTCAAATTATTCCACAAAACAGAAACAGAAGGAACATCAAATTCTTTTTATGAGGCCACAGTCACCCTGATACCCAAACCACACAAAGACTCAACAAAAAAATACAATTACAGACCAATATCCCTCAAGAACATTAATGCAAAAATACTTAATAAAATTCTTGCAAACCAAATCCAAGAACCCATCAAAAAGATCATCTACCATAATCAAGTAAGCTTCATCCCAGAGAAGCAGAGATGATGGTTCAACATATAAAAATCTGTCAATGTAATCCACCATATAAACAAACTGAGAGGAAAAATTATACATGGTAATCTTATTAGATGCTGAAAAAAACTTTTGACAAAATCCAACATACCTTTATGGTAAAAGTTTTAAAGAGATCAGGGATACAAGGAACATACCTCAACATAATAAATTCAATATACAGCAAGCCTATAGCCAACACCAGATTAGATGAAAATTCAAAGCAATTCCACTAAAATAAGGAACAATACAATGCTGTCCATTCTCTCTGTATCTATTTAATATAATGCGCAAAGTTCTAGCTGCAGTAACAAGACAAATAACACAAATTGTAAAGGAAGAAGTCAAAGTGTTGCTATTTACAGATGATATTGTTGCGTGATATTCTGATTGTCTTCTGACAAATAAAGGTTGCTTGATGTCAAAGGGCAAAGCTGGCCACTAGCTGACCATAGAGGTTTGGAGGACTGTAGAGAGAGGAGATAGGAAGTGGTAAGGAGGGACTGAGAGAGAACCTTGGCCCTTTTAGATGAAGGAACGGAAAAGGGAGCCGGCAACTGGTGGCTGCTCAAAGAAAGATCAGAGAGTTCCTGCTCGTGCCACCAGCTGGCTTTTCCGTTCTTTCTCCAAGTCCTCAGAGCAAGTCTGGAATTTTCTTCTTGCAACCTCTCTACAACAGACTCTGGCTGCCACCAAACTCCACAAGCCCCACACTCCAGAGGCACCTGGGCTACAAACACTGCAGAACTTACCTGCACATGACCATCTGGCTCTGCATCAGGCAGCTCCTGCCATGTGTCCTTCTTAGGCATGATCCTGTATCTACTTTTCAGACAGCTGACTCCCTCTCACCTTGGGTTGCAGGCTTCCCCAGGATGCCCTCCTTGGACTGCTGCCACACTAGGCTGCCACCTTGACATTCACTCGGGCTTCTATTGTTGCAACCACCACATACTCTCAGCTCACTGCTACATGCTAGCAGCTGCAGCTGTCCTCAGCCAGGCTGTGACCATCTGTGTTTTGTTCCCAGATGTGCTACACAGTGATAGCCAGCCTTACACTTCACTGTCATTATCAGCATATTTAGGGAAACAACTTGAAATTCTTAAAGGGGAATTAGTTTAAAAAGGAAAGAGGTACTAGAGAGATGGCTCAGTGGTTAAGAGCACTGGCTGCTCTTCCAGAGGATGCAGGTTCGATTCCCAGCACTCACAAGGCAGCTCACAACTGTCTATACCTCCTGCTTGAGGATATCTGACACTTTCACAGACATGCATGCAGGCAAAATACCAATGTACATAAAATAAAAATAAATAATTTTTAGAGAGAGAGAGAGAGAGAGAGAGAGAGAGAGAGAATTTTTCCCACATTAAAAAATTGGGAAACACTGTTATGACAGAGGGAGTTAGGACTCTGTATGATTGCACAATCAATCATTTAAAAATGGAATAATTAAATGAGGTGATAATTAACTTAGCTGGAATTTATAATATTATTTATAAGCATTATTGGTTTGTTAATTTTTATTTTATCCCTAAAAAAAGTTGGTTGATATGAGTGCCAAGATACAGGCCTTAGAAAACTTTACTAAAGAAAATAATGCAATTTTGACTGATAAGGTACAAGCCTTAGAAAAACTTACTAAAACAGATAATGGAGATATTCAGACAAAGACAGGGTAACTTAAAGGAGAACCAACTGCATCATTATATTATAAAATTAGAGAGGAACAGCCCACAGTTATAAAAAAAAAAACTTAATTTATTCAGTCACCCTACAGAAAGAAATGCCAAATGACAGATATTTCCCAGGCTATTAAGAGTTGACTGGATTCATGTGGAAACGTTAGATCTTAGGAGAATTAAGGAAGTGATAGTCTCATATGGTATGCATTTGCCTTTTGTGACACAAATGTTAAATCCATGGTCAACTAGTAACAGAATTGTTCCACAAGACTGGAAAGACTTGTTTACAACAGTATTGGCACCTGATCCTCAATTACAGTGGAGGACTTGGTGGAAAGATGAGGCTAGGACCATTGAACAACAAAGTAGGGCTAGAGGTATGGAGATTTCCCAAGACCAACTTCATGCTGATGTACAGACAGTCTATATATGACGATCACACCCTGACTTTATACCATGCAGCAGCTTTGAATGCTTGGGACAGAGTTGAAGAAGTTGGAAAAAATTGAGTTATTTACTAAAGTTATACAGGGCCCAAAAGAAACCTTCAGTGATTTTTTTGGCAAAGATTGACTTCAGCTGAAAATAGAATGATACCAAATCCGGAAGCTAGACAAATAATGATTGACTCTTTGGCTATTAAAAATGCTGATTTACTATTCAAAAGCATAACTAGGCTTTAAAGGCAATACTAGCACCCATAGAGGAATGGATTCAAGTATTGAATCTCATAACCATAATGATAATGATGCTTGGCTAGGAAAGGTAATTTTCAGAGGTTTGAAGAAAAATCAAAACACCAGATGTTTTAATTGTGGTAAACAAGGTCACCTAAAAAGGAATTTTAGATAGGGTGTTCCTAGAAGCAATGTTTTTTCTAGGAATAATCCAAACAGAAGACTCCATATTCTGGAGTGTGCGGAAGATGTGGCAAAGGACAATATTGAATCAAGGAATGTAGATTATGCAAGGGACAGACAAGGTAACCCTTTCCCATTGGGAAATGCTTGGGGTGGGGGCTCTCACAGGCTCCTACATCAAATTTGGTTCAAGCAATCCCTGTCACCATGGGGAAACTCCTCCCCAGAGCAATTAAAGGACCTAATGCCTAGTGTAAAAAAATACTCTTCTGGATGACATAACAGATTTAGAAGATGAAACAAAAATTTCAGGAGAAACCATAAAGAAAATATGATAAAGCAGATTCAAACAGGAGAAACCTCTGGATTAAAAGCAGTGATAGTTCATCAAACAGAGTAACCATTCAATCTAAACTAGTTTATATGACTAACAAATGCTTCTCATTTGATCAGATACAATTTGCCAAAAGGGAAACTTCCCAAAGTTAGGGTTGTGGAAAGGTTTGTTTTTGTCTTTTCGGGAGAATAAAAGCATCCAGCTAAGGAATCTGAAGACCACTGGACAAATCAGACATCTGGAGAAAAAAGACAAATCACCCAGAGAAAATGCTCCAAGAAAAAGAGTAATTGGTCTATCACATTTTCAACAGAATAAAATTTCATAAATTTTCCCAAATGTTTGTTTCTGCTGTTCTCTATAGACATACAATGCAAATGGCCTTTTTATACTCCCAGTTTAATTAAAGCTGGCTTTGGAGTTGAAGTGTGGCTCTCTCCTCCTCTAAACCCAAGCATGCTTGTTAAAAGGAACATCCAAAATCTCTGTCTCATGTTAGAAGAGCCACCTGCTATGGGACAGAAGAAAAAACAAAATTAAGGGATTTCTCTATTGCCACTGATCTCATAATCCTTTGGTTTTATTTTGACTCTTTAAAACTTTTCTTAAGGTATAAATATCATCTCAAAATTTATAAGATTATATATATATAAACTTTTTGTCATGCTATTAATGATCATATAGAATACTAATTCCAGGAAAAAAGGCTTCATCTGGCTTCCTCTACATAATTTCAGGTTTGATTCTCTATCAGATAACTAGGAATTACTTTTTTGTACTCTGGAAGCACATAACAAATTATGGTCTTTTATTCTCTTCAAGATCTGCTGCATATGACATTTAAATTGTTTAAGTTTTCTGCAGTGAACCATGATCATGCCTAACATCAACCTTTGAAGTCTTCAATGGGAGTACATGGTCCAACAATGACGATTCCACCAGGACTATGACAATGCCACTAAGCTGACAAACATGACCCAAAGATCAACTTTGGACTACAAACTGCTCAGGATAATTTCAAGGTGGCTACTTGAGATGGTCCAGCCTCACAGACTACTATAGCCAGGTCTTGAGACAGCCCTGCATTTTTCCTATTACACACAGACTGGACAACAAATGATATAGCTAGCTCTCCCAGGACTTAACAATTGGTACTCTAAAGATGCCATCACTCCCAGACAACATAAACGAATTTTAAGAACATGACATCCACATTCCTATGAGGTGGGGTGGGTGGTTTTTACTCATTCAGAGGGTTATGGATATATGTCATCATTTAAGGGGATTGGTTACAAGTTGTTACTGGTTATGGCCAGAAAAAAAAAACTGAACAGATTTGGGGATCCTGTTCTGAAAAGCAAAAGAATGGGGTATAGAAATGATAGGATAAAAAAGGTAGACTATGGAGTTTACTTTTAAACCATAAAAGCAACTACTAGTCTTAAAAACATTGGTATAGATTTTTATATATTGATACAAATTTGAGGTTAATTTTGTTATACTATATATATGTTTCTACTCTTGTTTAATATATTTTTGCATATTGATACAAATTTAAGGTTATTTTTGTTAGAACATACTATACATGTGTTACATATGTCTTTAAGGTAATGTACCTGTACCTCTCATTTAACAATGTAATGCAAATTTTTAGTCTTTGGAAGTTACTATTACAAACTATTTAGGATAATAAAGAAATGTAGATTATTAGTTATTCACCTATTACAGTCAAAATTGTAATCATGTTAGGTATATTTTCAAGGTCAAAGAGAGATATATTTGTGATAGGCATGTGGTCCTCAAATGCTTCAGAGGGCTACAGAATATGGCATTTCAGATGTTTTAATAACATAAGGTTTCATTTTTTTTCACAATGAGTTATTTCTGCTCCTGGTAGCACCAATCTACTTCAGAGAAGATGATGGGCATCAAAAACAATCTCCGTATGAAGTTTACTTTCTTTGTGACAAAAGTTAGACACTGGGCAAGAAACTGCCCTAGCCTCAACTGCTGACAGTGTGCTGTCTAAATTGGACAAGCAGGACACAAAAGAAAGTGACTTCAGAACTTCCCAAGATAAGGCAGGAGAGTCCTTCAAGATTCCTGCTTCAAAGAAAAGTCTGTCAGTATTCTCAGCCTGCAGGCCGAAGATGGATGCCCCAATGTTGTTGCAGAGGAGCCTTGGGTGACTATCCAGGCAACCACCTGTTTCTGTCATTTTTTAGTTTTGGAAGTTGTTTGCTCTGTTCTTCCTGTTTACTCAGGTAATATTATATCCTTCTCAGGTCTTCATCAGAGTTGAAGACTAATCATAGTTTTCCTTGTTACCAGACCCAGAAAAGAAACTCACTAATGATGTGTAAAGTGTATAAGCTTGAGAGACATAAAAAAATAGTTTTGGGTTAGTAATATAAACTAGGATAGAAAGAGAATTAGGTACAAAACTTTGAACTCACCAAGATAGGATAGATAATGGAATATTTTCTCTGAATTTATCAAACATAAATGAACTAGACATTGTTAATGTAATTCTTGCCTGAATGTTTTTGTAAATAGCTATTGTACTTATTGTATACTGTTTTACTATTTTACTTCAAACCTTCACTTTTTATTTAGACCAAAAGGAGGATATGTTGTGTGATATTTTGTTTGTGTTCTGACAAATAAAGCTTGCTTGGAGTCAGAGGGAGGAGCTAGCCACTAGCTGGCCAAAATTAACCATAGAGGTTTGTAGGACTGTGGTCAGATAAAAGACAGGAAGTAGTAAGATGGGACTGAGAGAGGACCTTGGCACTTTTGGAGGGAGAAATGGAAGAGGTAAGAGGCAACTGGTAACTACTCCCCTGCTTGCTAATCTTTCAGGTTCTTACCCTGATATCTGACTCTCGATTTTTTATTGATAAAAAATAAATAAATAAACACTTCATGATATTATAGTATACATAAGTGACACCAAAAATTCTGTCAGAGAACTCCTACAGCTTATAAGCACCTCTAGTAAAGAGTCTGGATACAAGATTAACTAAAATAAATTAGTATGCATTTTAAATGGGATGGGAAAGAAATCAGGGAAACACCATCCTTCACAATAGTCACAAATAATACAAAATAACTTGGTGTAACTAAGTAAATAAGTAAAAGATATATATGGCAAGAGCTTCAAGTCTTTGAAGAAAGAAATTGAAGATATCAGAAGATGGTAGATCTCCCATGTTCAAGGATCAGTAGGATTAGCATAGTAAAAATGACCAAGAGATATCTACAGATTCAAAGGAATCCCCATTCAAATCTCAACACAATTTGCCAGGCGGTAGTGGGGCACACCTTTAAACCCAGCACTTGGGAAGCAGAAGCAGCTGGATCTCTGTGAGATCAAGGCCAACCTGGTCTATAACAGGCTCCAAAGCTACAGAGAACCCCCGTTTCAAAAAAAAAAAAAAAAAAAACCAAACAAACAAAAATCTCAACACAATTCTTTATAGACATTGAAAAAGCAATACTTAACTTCATATGGAAAACAACAAACCCAGGATAGTTAAAACAATCCTATACAATAAAAGAATTTCTGGAGGCATCACCATTCCTGATTCTAAGCACAAATACAGAGCTATAGTAATAAAAACTGCATGGTATTGGCATAAAAATCACTGGAATCTAAATGAAGACACAGATTTAATTCCACACACTTATGGACAACTGATTTTTGACAAAGAAGCCAAATTTATACAATGGACAAAAGACAGCATCTTCAACAAATAAATGATGCTGTTATAGCTTGATATCAGCATGTAGAAGAATGCAAATAGATCCATATCTATCATCCTGCACAAAACTCAAGGCCAAGTGAATCAAAGACCTCAAATTAAATTTATTTATACTGAACCTGATAGAAGAGAAAGTGGAAAATAGTCTTGAATGCATTGGCACAGGAGAGAACTTCCTAAACAGAACACCAGTAGTGCAGGCACTAAGACTGACAACTAATAAATGGGCCTTCATGAAACTGAAAAGCTTCTGTAAGCAAAGGACACCATCAATAGGATAAAACAGCAGCCTACTCAATGGGAAAATATCTTCACCACTCCCACATCTGACAGAGGGCTAATATCTAAAATATACAAAGAAATAAAAAAAACTAGAAATCAAAAAGCCAAACAACCCAATTTAAAAAATGGGGTACAGGTCTAAGCAGAAAATTCTCAACAGAAGAATCTCAAATAGTGGAGATACACTTAAAGAAATAAAGAGATATCTTAATCGAGAGAGCCATTATGAAGCTAGCAAGAAACCCAGCACTAGAGAAATTCCCAGGAATCCACAAAGATGACCGCAGCTAAGACCCTAAGCAATAGTGGATAGGATACCTGAACTGGCTTTGCCCTGTAGTCAGACTGATGACTATCTTAAATGTCACCATAGAACCTTCATCCAGCAACTGATGGAAGCAGAGGCAGAGATCCACAGAGGACCACTGGGCTGAGCTCCTAAAGCCAGTCAAAGAGTGGGAGGAGTGAGAATACAAGTGAAGAGGTCAAGACCATGATGGGGACACCCACTGAAACAGCTTACCTTGTATTGAGGGGCTGCGGGCAGGCTTGCTTTTCGTCCCGCCCTGCTCCCAGCTGCCTGGCTAGCTTGGGCCCAGAAATAACACACAAACTGTATTCATTTAAACACTGCCTGGCCCATTAGTTTCAGCCTCTTACTCACATCTTGACTAACCCATATCTAATAATCTGTGTAGCACCCCGAAGTGGTGTCTTACCGGGAAGACTATAGCATACGTCCGTCTTGGGCCAGAGCTTCATCGCGTCTGACCCAGAGAGCAGAGGCATGGCGATTTATTAACTTCCCTTTCCAGCATTCTGTTCTGTCTACTCCACCTACCTAAGGGCTGGCCAATCAAATGGGCCAGGCAGTTTCTTTATTAACCAATGAAATCAACTCAAACAGAAGACCCTCCCACATCATTACCTGAGCTAATGAGAGCTCACCAACTCCTGCTTGACAGTGAGGGAACCAGCACAGGACCAAACTAGGCCCTCTGAATGTGGGTTACAATTGTATGACTGGGGCAGACTGTGGGCCACTGGCAGTGAGACCAGGATTTATCCCTACTGCTTGTGCTGGCTTTTTGGAACCTATTCTCTTTGGAAGGATACCTTGCTCAGCCTAGATATAATGGGGAAGGCCTTGGTCCTGCGTCAAAGCAATGCGTTAGACTTTGTTGACTCCCCATGGGAAGCCTTACCCTATCTGAAGAGTGGATGGAGAGGGTGGGATGGGGGGAGAAATAAAGGGGGCAAGAGGAGGGGAGAGAGTGGGAATTGGGATTGCTATACAAAATGAGAAAAGATAGATTTTAAAAAGCAAAAAAAAATTAAAAAGGAAATATTCAACATCCTTAGCTATCAGGGAAATGCAAATCAAAACGACTCTGAGATACCATCTTACACTGGTCAGAATGGCTAAGAACAAAACACCAATGATAGCTTATGCTGGAGAGGATGCAGAGTAAGGAGAACACTCCTCCATTGCTGGTGGGAATTCAAACTTGTATAGTCACTCTGGAAATCAGTATGATGGTTTCTTAGAAAACTGGGAATCAATCTACCTCAAGACCCAGCTATAACACTCTTGGTCATATTCCCAAACAATGGTCAATCATACCACAAGGACACTTGCTCAACTATGTTCATAACAGCTTTATTTGTAATAGTCAGACCTGGAAACAACCTAGATGCCCCTCATCAGAAGAATGGGTTAAAAAAAATGTGGTGCATTTACACAGTGGAGTACTACTCAGCGGTAAAAACAATGACATCAGGAAATTTTAAGGTAAAAGGATGGAACTGGATAAAAAATATCCTGAGTGAGGTAACCCAGACCCAGAAGACAAACAGGAAAAGCACTCACTAATAAGTAGATATTAGCTGCAAAGTAAAGGAAAAACATGCTACAATCCACAGACCCAGAAAGGCTAGGTAACAAAGAAGGCCCAAGGTGGATGCATGGATCTCATGGGCAAGGGGAAAAGAAGCAATCTCGTGGGTGGAGATGGGAAATGAGGGATCTGACTGAGGGGTGGCTGCAGGGGGAGAGTACTGAAAGAGATGACAGAAATGGGGGCATTTCAGGGTCAGGTAGAGCCCTGGTGCAAGGGAAGCTCCCAGGGATCTATAAGGATGACTCCGGCTAAGCAATGGCGAATGTGTAGCCTGAACTGGCTGTTTCCTGTGGAGGGATTGGGATGTCAGCCCAGCCATACAATCTTTAACCTACAGTCTGTCCTGCCTACAGGATACATGGGATGAGGACTGGGGGAGTGGTCAACCAATGACTTGCTCAGCCTCAGACTCACACCTTGAGAGTGAGCCCACCCTGACACTGTCTGGAGTGCCAGCGCCCAGAGGCTGGACGGCCCACAAACGAAAGATAGAACCACACATGAGAGCTGGATGATGGTGGCACCCGCCTTTAATCCCAGCACTCAGGAGGCAGAGGCAGGCGGATCCCTGTGAGTTCAAGGACAGCCTGATCTACGGAGTGAGTTCCAGGACAGGCTCCAAAGCTAAAGAGAAACCCTTTCTTGAAAAACTAAACAAACAAACAAAAAATTACAACTAGAACCAGACATGATTGGAGAGAGAAAAAATGTCAATGTAATGATGCCTAACAATACACTGTATTCCTATAGATTGGTGATTGCCCCAATTGTCATCAGAGAGGCTTCATCCAGCAACTGATGGAAACTGATGCAAAGACCCACAGCCAAACCTTAGACTGAGCTCAGGGAATCCCTGATGAAAGGTAGGAAGGACATTACAGGTTAGTGAGGGTCAAGGACATCATAAGGGAACCCACAGAAACAACCTAGTCTCACCTGAGCTCACAGACTCTGGGTCAACAGCGAGGAAGCCTTCATAGGACTAACCTACACCTTCTACATATGTGTGACAATTGTGTAGCTTAGTCTACTTGTGGGACACCTAGCAGTGGGGTGAGAGACTGTCCCTAACGCTTTGGCCGGCTTTGGGGAGCCTATTCCTTTTACTGAGTTGCCTTGCCTAGCCTTAATTCAAGGGCACGAGCTTAGTCCTACTGTAACTTGCTATGCCATGCTTTGTTGATACCCATGGAAGGCCTGCCCTTTTCTAAACAGAAACAGAAGAGTGGTTGGGGGTGAGGGGAAGATAAGGGGCAGAATGGGAGGAGAAGAGGGATGAGATACTGCAGTCAGGAGGTAAAATAAATCAATAAATGTAGTTAGTTAAAAAAAGAAGTGGACCCCACTTCTGTGTCAGTGGGGACACAACTTCTTCCATATCAGTATGGACCCCACTTCTCCCATGTCAGTGGGGATCTGTTCCATGAACTCATACAGGAATGTCATGAGTCAATCATATGGCCAAACCAAGGGATTCACTTTTATAAGCTTCCTCTGACACTGAAAAATATTTAACACTGCTTACCTCCCAGGATGCCAAAAATTTTTAAAAGTCGAAACAGCACAGACTTGGAAGCACTTAGGGGGTTAAGTGTGAGCGCCTGTTGCCTGGTGGAGTCCAGCTAAAGTGCTGTTTCTTTTCCAGGCTTAATGCTTCGAAACTGAAATGGCCCCTCTTGCTCATGGTTTGAACTTCCTCCCCAGATGGTGGCACTGTCTGGGGAGTCAGGGCTGAGCTGGCAGCAGTCCGTGACCAGCACAGGCCTCAGAGTCCTCACTTTCCTTTCTGCTTCCTGGTCTGCTGTGACATAAGCATCCCGTCACAGCCTTCTGCCTCCCCGCCATGATGGAGTGATCCCTCTGACACCCTGAGCCAAAAGGAATCCTTCTTCCTTTGGGTTGTTTCTGTCAGGCAGTGTGTTCATAAATAACATAACTGATACCTGCTCCCAATCAGAATGACTCTGATACAGCACAACATGCCCATGTCCCCATGATTGCCACAGTCTTGAGCTGTCTCCTTTAATTTTTCAGCATGAGAAGGCACCAACAAACACAGTGACAAGCCTTTATGTTAGAAGGAAAACTGAATAGCCAGAGATAGCTGGCCAGACCCGCACATTGCGTGCACAGCACGCTATGCTTCCTACCTCTCCACACAAGTCACAGACTCCCCCATGGGATTTAGAGATAAATGTTAAATACCTACAGATGAGCCTGACCTCTGCAGAGGAAGGCCAGGGAAGTTCTGAGAGACCTGGCAGTAAGCTCAGGATGTGCACATCAGCCGGATTAGGACACAGATACTGGAAACCAGAGGGAGTTAAGAAGATAGGTCAGGTTTGTAAAACAGGTGATGAATTTAAATAGATACAGGAAGGTCTAAAAAGGCATGGAGAAGGTGAGGACATGGAGAGCAGTGTTAGAGAAGAAACGCAGGAGCCAAGCCTGCCAAGAGATGCCTATTGCTGCAATGGTGGCATATGGAGGTACCAGCCCCTGTCTGATTGGATTTGAGGTCTACTGAATACAGGAGACATTCATGTCTAGTATGGTAAATTTGGCCAAGAGTTGGTAACTGGAGAGAAACCACAATTTTGTTTTGTTATATAGACATGTGTTTAAGACTGCCTTCTAAACATCTACTTTTTGATATTTTGCTTTAGTTTTTTTTCAAGACAGGGTTTCCTTGTGTAGCTCTGGCTGTCCTGGAACTCACTCTGTAGACCAGGCAGGCCTTGAATTCAGAGACCTACCTGCCTCTGTCTCCCAAGTGTTGGGATTAACAGTATGTGCCACCACCACTCAGCCTAAACATCCATGTTTACACCCTTAGGTTAGCACTGCTCTGAGCCTTCCTCTCATTGCAAAAGACAACAGCTAATGAGGAGACTCAGAACTGGATGCAGTACCAAGACTAAGGGATAGTGAGAAATATTCAGCTCTAAATGGGACATCTATGCCACCCTTTCCCAGGATCTGGGGACATCATAGAAGATTGTGGGGGGGGGAGAGGGGCATGAAAGATCCAGAGACTGAGGGGTAGTGCTGGACATGACATGATCATCTCATTCACGAACTCGCCATAGCTGTGGTTACCCACAAAGGAGCTGCAGAAAACCGAGCCTATCACAGGTTCACCAAGGAAATGGGAAGGGCTTGTGAGAACCCCTCCCTCTGTGAGTTGATGGTTACTAGAGGAGGGAAGCTGCTGTCTTTAAGGGCATAGCCACTAATAAGTTGTCCATGTTCCAGTAACTTCCCACTTACGCCATGCAATGTAATGAAGCTTAGTGGGTAATATACACAAAGAAACGCATGGAAGGAGGCTGGGACTTGCTAGGAAAATCAAGAGTTCTGTGGGGTGGGGGTAGATGAAAGGGAATATTGAGGGGGTGAAAATGAATGAAATCATATATATATATATAATTATATGCATTAGACTATCAAAGAATATTTAAAAAAGAGTAATGTGAGATAAGAACAAAGAGTTATCATTGGTCAAGATCAAAATCAAAGAGAGTTTATTTGTCTATTAGACATCTTGGAAGGAAAATGTGAACCTGACCTGGAATAAACCACATAAGTCTCATTTATGGAAAATTATTTTATGAAGCCTTCTGGCCTGGCAGCAGATCAAGGAACACAGTGACGGAGGCCCATGAGGAGGTTCCGTTCCGTTACAGAAGGACTGCTGAGGGGAAGGCTGAACTGAACTTGCTTCTCAGACCTGGCTATCAATCTCCTAGACTCCAGGTTCCATGAATGGGTGCCCCATACATTCACTTGGGATGGCACTCTCGGGACACCACAGCAAGCCCAGCAGAACTTAGCAGGAACAGCTGAGGCGAGATCTCCACAGCTCTTCCTTGGGCCCTCTCATTCTCTCTTCTCTTAGAGGATTCCATTTCCCTGGAGGGAGCTGAGCCTCTTTTCTGGCCTCAGTGGCCCCCTCATAAAAGGGACAAGCAGAAGCAAGAAGCAAAACTGGATGTGGCTGATGCAGACTTCATCAGACGGGACTTGTCTGAGCCTAAGGATGTGAACATCCGTGTACGCTGATGACAGAGACAGATGTGTGGGCGGCTGCACTTCAGACAGCAAATGTTATCAACTGCTTCTGACCCGTTAAGAAAGCAGCAATGGTGTCTGTCAGATAAGCACACACTTTTCCTGGGTGACACTCACAGGGAGGTACTTTTTAGGGGAATTTGGCAGAAGAGCTGAAACGACTGCTCGGAAGCATTGTGATGGTCCATCCTGCGCGTCGGACTATCGAACATCATCCCTCAGAATACGGAGTGTACTTGGTTCCACATCCAGGACAGAAGTGATCATCTCTGCAGCCAGGTCCAGTGTAACTCGGGCATTAGCCCTCCTCACTTGTGCGTGCACACACACACACACACACACACACACACACACACACAAAATCACTGCTCTCCAAAACCACTACCTGACCCAACTCGAAAATAGATCTTTACAAGTTATTCCTTCAAACCCATTTCTCCTCTCAAACATTTGCCTTTCTATAGCTCTATGTGCACAGAGTTTCTCTGAAAAATTAGGTGTTACATAACTCACACATCATAAACATAACCTCTTAAAGATTACCAGACTTGATTTTATTATATCTCCACAGGCATTATTTGGACTGGACACTGCTGTCCAGTCCTAGAACATGATTGTCCTATTAGTCTGGACCTTGCTATCAGGCTGGTCTTTAATTCAGAGATCTATCTGCCTCTTCCCCCTGAGTATTGGGATTAAAGGCATGCACTGCCTCACCCAGCTAACCTGCCACAGTTTAGTTTTATTTATTGGTGGTGTGTGTGTGCAGGTGTCTCCCAGTTAAACACCTGGGTTCCTGCTCTTCCTGCTGTGGCCCCTCCTTTTGCCTACAGGACACTATTTCCAACCATCTCACCACCAGCAGTGGGCAAGAGCCCAGACACACACTCAGCTCCCCCCCCCCCCGAACTGTGACTCATTTGAGAGACAGACACATCAGAATCACTGCTTAGGGACAAGGCTGTTTGTAGTGAGTTGGATTGGGGGTATTTTGGGGACTACAAACTGACCTGTCATTCTTAGAAATCTTAAGAAAACTCCTAACCACCAGGCAGTGTATTGAGAAGACCCTACTACATTTTAATCAATAAGCTAGAAATTTCTATATAGTTCACACAATAAACATCTGCTAACCTAAGAAAATACTTTCCCTGACTTCACAAGAACTATTAGCGCCTGTGAACAGGACACATCTCCACGCAGGGCCTCCCATTGCAAGGTGGTATCGTGTGCTTAGGTTTTTCTGTCTCTTTGCCATGTGTTTCTTGGTTTGTGTGCTTTTCTTTCAGAGCAGACAAGCTGGTGTTCAGCTTAGCCACTGACATAATCTTCTAGAAGAAAAATGTCCACATTTTTCTTGGGAAGAGATAATAAATTATAATTAAGCGTCTGGGGTCACAAGGCATAAAGGTACTTGTTGCCAAGGCTGACAACTTGAGTTGGATTCCCAGGACACATGTGGTGGAAAGAGAACAAGATGTCCTCTGACCTACATGCACACACACACACACACACAAACACACACCACACACCACATGCTTACACATACATACACACCACACACATGTGCACACACATGCACACATACACAAGCATGTACACACAAACACATATCATAGATACTTACACATGCATACACACACCACACACATGCACACATGTGCACATACACACACCACACATACTTCACATACATATACATACCAAGCACATGTATGCACACACACAAGCATGTACATACCACACACACATGCATGCACATATAAGCATGTACATACCACACACAAACACACACCACACATACTTACACATACACACGCATCACACACACATGAAAGAAATGTAATAAACATTTTTTTACAAGTCTCTGTGGATCTATGTTCCTCTGCAATAAAGCCATAAGCTGAAGAAATGTTTCTGTTTCAGAGCCAGGAGCACCTGTTTGTAGAACCCTGAAGGAGAGCTGTCTTTAAGACCCATGTCTCAGGCTGTTAGTCAGCCCAACTGCAGGGAAACTCATGATGTGTACTCAAATTGCTTTCTTCTCCAGTGAAAATTAACACGGCATAGAACAATGCAGAAGCCCTCTCTGTCATGTCAGAGGAAAAGAACCTCATCCAGGCCCAATGGGGGATTTCCATAGATTGTATTTTATAAAATGTCATCTGTCTGTGACTATATTTGAGAGTTGGTCATCATTTCAGAAAGGATGGCATCAAATTTCTAAATGTTATAGTAGAAATAAACCATGTAGGGTTTTTTTAAAATAAACCATTAAGTGAAAAAAGCAACACTCTGTTCCTAGTTTTTCTAGTTTGGGGAATTCTTCCACAGGCTGACGAGGTTCCGTGCCCGGAGCCAACACAAAGGTGGAATGAGAGACAGGACACTAAAAATTATCCTCTGAATTTCGTGCTTGAGCAATGCACCCCACACTGCACACACAAAAATAATAGATAAAAGTTTAAGGAATCCTCTCTAGGCACTATTGGGACTGATCCCATTCAGAATAGGATACAAAGAAATCACCAGTGACTGCACTCCAGACACTGAGAATTCCCCTACTATGAATGGCTCACCCTGAGAAAGTACTTCTCTCTGAGCCACCTAGAAGTAAACAAACCAACGCAAGACAGCATTTAAAGATCTGAGCAACCTACAAACAAATGTTTTCATTTCTTCTTTTTCTCTGTTGTTGTTTCTTTGCTTGAGACAGGGTCTTTTCTGCCCTGACTGGTCTGGAACTCACTATGTTGACCAGACTGGCCTGGAGCCCACAGAGCTCTGCCTGCCTCTGTTCCTCATGGAATGGGATGGATGACAAACAAGCTGCTCTCTTCCTCAATTCTTTTCCTCCCCTGCTAAGAAGAGAGCCAAGAAGGCCAAAACACTTCCCCTCACGAGTAGTTCTGATGTGCTGACACACGGACCTTCCACCTGAGGTATTCAAGGGGCCGACACACGGACCTTCCACCAGAGGTGTTCAGGGGCTGACACACGGACCTTCCACCTGAGGTGTTCAGGGCTACCTTCTCCTTAGCTGCTTCCTCCGAAGCTTCCACTGCCCTCCTCTATGTTATGTGGCTTTCTGATTTGTTGTTGTATTTGCTTGATTGTTCGTGTTCTTCACAGGGCTGGGAATGAAGTCCAGCCTCTGGAAGGCCAGACAGGCTCATCAAGGAGCGATACCCAGCCTTGGCTTGGTCTTCGTCAGGAGTCACGTGACTGTAGGTGGAAGGATAGCATCCCACTCGTGTTTCCTGGTTAAATGTTCTTAAACGGAAGTGGAAGTGGCACTGGGGTCTTTGTAGTTCCAAAGTCAGACACGATCAGTTTTTCTAGGGGAAAAAATGAAATACTGGCAGATGTCAGATCTGACCAGAAGAAATATAGAGACTGTGGCTGCAGAATTCACAGCGGAGGACGGAGCGTGGTGACTGAGGCCTGGCCAGAGGGTCTCCCAGGACAGGCTTGGTGGCTTTTGAAATAGGACTTTCAGTTTGTTCCGGACAGAACAACACAACACCCAGTATTACATTTCTATAACTTGAGAATCAAAAAGCCAAAAATTAAAAAAAAACCTCTAAATGTTCACAGCAGTGCTCATAATTCTGCCCATAAAGCTGCAGTGAGAGCCAGGTGCAGTAATCCATGACAGCAACTCGATGCGAGCTCGCAGCGACCGTCCAGAAACTGAAAGGCCTCTCCAATAGACGATGGGAACAGGATTGCTTAACAGCTGTCATGCTGGGCGCGCTGGCATAGAGGGCTGCTTCCTTGCTCATCTGAGCGGAACTCATAGGGTATCAATCACCTGCACGCACGCCCTCCCAGGAGGTAAAAGTGCAGGAAAGAAGGCACCAAATACTGGAGGTCTGGCAGTTCCCACACACTTGCTTCCTTTAGCAGGGTCCCAGCAGACAAGGCTGAAGGACAGGAGGTTTCAAGGGCACAACCAGGCTGTGACCTGCCTCACCAAGAACCTCACAAGTGGCCAGTCACTTCCATAGTTTTGTGCCTGGGATTCAGTGTGCTGTGAGAGCATTTGGGTATAGGCAAGAGTTTACCCTGCACATCTGCTGATAAAGCGATTGCGAGATTCTGTCTGCCCTTGACTCTTGTTAAATAGGACATCGATTGAGTTATGACCAGATGCCTGTCTAGACGTTCTCACTTTGCATAAACCCTTTAACTCCGTTTTCAGTCTTACAGATGTGGTGAAAATGGATAAAAGACTCACTTTTCTTTTGTATACACAAAAACTGCATCTCACATTTCTGAAGAGCATTGAAGAGGCATGCATGGAAACTCTGCTTTGAACCTAGGAAGCAGTGAGGTCAGGAAATCATCTGGAGATCACTGGTATATCCCAATGTCCCTCTGTGAGACCTGAGAGACCATGAGTTACAGAGCCTTTCGGGAATGTGGAACCCCAGGTATACCAGTGGTTCAGGGGAGAAACCACAGAAGTGGATTCAGAATGGGAGAGCTAGACTGGGATCCGCACAGTGGCAGGTGGGGGCTAGCCTAATGCAGCAAACCTCTGGCTCCCTCAGCAGCACCACACACCAAACATGGGGAACTGTGGCACTCCCAGAGTGACCAAACACAACCTATGTCAAATAAGTGCATTCCTACATGCGGCTCTTAGAGAAAACTATCCTACCCACGCGTGCTTCACAGAGCTGTGTTAAGTGCAGTTCATTTGAGATGGTTCTGAAGAAGATCACGACCCTCACAAACCCTGCAATTCCCCTGATCCTCAAAGACTGAGACATTCGGAAATGCCTTTAATGACTGTGTCCAGGGCTGACCTTCAAGACTTCAGCTGGGAGGTGCCGCATCCCAGCCTGGCGGCTCCTCCTAGTGACACTGACGGTCTCTCCCCACATACACGCCATTCTGTAGAGGGCTTAGGGCAGGGCTCACATATTTTTTTTCGCAGTTACAGGAAAAGGCCATGTTTTGGTATTGTTTTTTTAAAAAAAAATTAATTCATTTTTTATGTCTGAGACCTGTCTAGTCTGGATCTAATCAGAGGTCACCTTCTTTTCAAATTTGTTACCATCACACCATCAAAGGCATCAGTGCTGAGCTCCCAGTGTTGGCCAGAATCATGATTAAATGACAGGCCTGTCTCTGCCCTCACAGACCTTTTAGTAGCAGGTAGACACAGACACAAGGGCAGAAAAGAAACCCAGTGTAGAGCTCTCCCAATAGCCAAACACTGGAAAGGTCCGAGTTCAGTTCCTACTAAGGGTGCAAGGGGAACAAGAGAAAGCATGTTCCGGGCACCTGGTTGGAGTCCAAACCTTCCCTGGGTATGTATGTGCTAGAAGCAGGAGGAGGGAAGTAGATGCTGAGGGGGAAGACTCACAGAGGAGGTTACCACTTCCTGGATGGAGAGAGGAAGGGCTGGGGCTGAGAGAAGGATGGAAGGAAAGACAGAGCAAGACGGGGTACATGAAGGCAGATGTAGGGCATATCCTGAACCTAGGAAGCTCTCAACTGGAGAGGAGAATCCACAGGATACCTGGCCTTCCAGGGAGGGGCGGCAAAGGCAATATGGGAAGGAGGGAGAGCTTGTTCTTTTGAGTGACTCCATGATTCACATTTTAAGGACTGCTAAGACCCAACAGGCGGCAGGAAGGTGGTCAGTCTTTCGGGTCAAGTGAAGAACTAGGATCCCGAGCTCCAACAGGGAGGACTGGAGGGCAAAGGTTGGACAGAGCAAACATTCCAACAGTAAAGGTTGCTTTCCATTATGAAATGCAGGAGTTGGCTCTTTTATGTTTGTCCATCCATTGGCATTCTAAACACCTTGTGGGTAATTTACAGTCTAGTGTATGATGAACTAGCCTGAGCTCACTTGCTCTCTTGACCCAAAAATACCCTACAAAATCATTCAAGCAAAGAGGTTTGAATCTTCATGTTCACTTTAAGAACATCCATGAAACTGCTTTGACTATCAAGGGCATGGGTATCTGAAAAGCCACCAAGGATCTGAAAGATGTGACTTTAAAAAAGCAACGTGTAGCTGGGCATGGTGGCACACACCTTTAATCCCAGCACTTGGGATGCAGAGGCAAATGGATCTCTGAGTCTGAGGTCAGCCAGGTCTACAAAGTGAGTTCCAGGGCAGCCAGGGCTATACAGAGAAACCCTGTCTCAAAAACAAAATAGATAGATAGATAGATAGATAGATAAATAGATAAACAAAAAGCAGTGCATGTCATTTCAGGTGGTATAATGGTGGAGTTGGGAGGTATGGCCAAACTAAACAGTGGAGCTAGACAGGGGCTGGTGGCCCAAAAAGCATGCTGAATTTTTGCTGCACATGCTTAAGAATGCAGAGACTTATGCTGAACTTAGGGATTCAGCTGTAGAATCTGCAGTTAAACCTTTAAGTTCATGTAGATGAACAATGAAGCTGGGGTGTGGGGAAGGACTAACAGAGCTTGTGGCGGGACTGACCTACACACGTGCTCCCCCTGCCACAGTGAGATGATACATGCACCTAAGCCATGAGAGGAGGTTGCACCAAAGAAAAAATATATTCCAAAGAAACTGAAGGGGGAAGAAAACTATGACATTGGAATAAACTCAGCATAAAGTAAATGCAAATAAAGTTTTTTTAAGTTTATTAAGATAAAATTAAGTTTTTAAATTGTCATTTTTAGCCATCTGAAGTACATAGTCATTGTCACTAATTATAATCTCAACAATGTGCAACTATTACTTTTGACTTTTTCCAGAACACTTTCATCTTTCCAAACAAAACCACTACAGCCATAAAGTAAACACTTCCTCATTCCTTTTCCACCTGCCTTGAAACATTGGGCTGACTTCCACACAAGTGAAAACACACAATGTTTATTCTTTACTGTCTGGCTTGAGTCATTCAGCAAATATTCAAGATTTGTCCACACTGTATCATGTATGTAACTTCATTTTTATGACTGAATAATATTCTACCAAATGGATATACAACACTCTATTTACCCAGCCATCTGTTGATGGATACTTGAGCTGTTTCTACATTCTGGCTACAGTCAGCAATTCTTTGAAGAACAATAGCACACAGGTATAGTTCAGTGTGTTCTAAATCTTTTGGGAGTCTAGCTGGAAATCATATGGTCATTCCAGGTTTAGATTTCTAAAGCTTTCCCACGGGGACTGGTCCACTTTACGTCACCAACAACATACAAGAGGATCTGCTTTTGTTCCTTTGCCATTCCTTGATTATTTTCTTTAATAGTTTATTTGAGATAAAGATTGTTTTTCCTGTGCAATAAAAAGCAACGACTTCTATGGTTAGCTTCTAGGAGCTCACTGGCTCACTGAGGCCTAGGACGCACCCAGGTTTTGCTTCCATCTAGGGATGCATTGTGAGGACCTAGGAAAACCTACTTAGCCTCACAGACGCCATCTAGAAAAGGGCCTCCATCTTAAGTGACCAACCGGGGGTTCAGCTCAGTTCTAGAAAAAAACATGGAATATGCTGTGGCAGCAAGACACAGCCAATCAGAAGACAGGGTGATAAACTGTACAGTCCAGGTGTTCCTCAGACAGCCTGTCAGCAGTTTGTGGTTTCACGCCAATCGCCTGACCAATGATTTTAAAGATGGCCTTAGCCCTTACCCCCTGACCTAATCCTAAAACGCCAAGACAAGGAACTCCCTGCTTGTGTTTTTTTTTTTCCCTTTAAAAACTCACTATCCCCTGAGTTCAGGGCCTCATTCTCTTCATCCCTGTGTTGGAGTATTGGGTTGCAGACCAAACTAGAGCTTGCCAACAAAGACCTTTGTGAGTCTGCATGAGAAACCAGCTCCTTGATGGCCTCATTGGGGGTCTTGCAACACATGCATGACATTTGGTGCATTTATCAGGAACTCGCACGACCCCACGGACCCCAGCCGGAAGCCCCACCCGGAAGGGTCTACAACGGGTAGGTAAGTGTCTTCGGTCTTTTTCTGTCCACACTCACATTCCTTACTTTAGCTTCTTGTGGCATGCCTGAATCCATAATTGTGATCAACAGTGGTTAGAGCAGACATGCTGGACAACCATGATCACAAAGGACTGGAGGACATTCCAGACCCTTTTGGTAAGGATGGAGAACCCTACTTCTATTTAATTAAGAATGGAGAGTCTCAGGTTTGAACAGTGTTTTGGGCACACAAGCAAGTTGCTCCCACAGTGTGACGACAAGCTGTCTGTTTGTTACTTTGCTTTTACTCTTGTTGGGGCAAATTTTTCCTGTGTTCTCGGTCTCTTGAGTTTGTCTGTATTTGTGTTCCTGACTGTGACATACACTATGGGAGAAATGACTTCTTCTCCCCTAGACTTACTCTTGATCCATTATAAGGATATCAAAACACAGGTTCACAACCTATCAGTCATGGTGAAAAGTCTAAACTTGTCACCTTTTGCAGGTTGGAATGGCCAACTTTCAATGTTGGCTGCCCCCGAGGGACCTTTCAACCTGATCATATAGGAGCAGTAGAGGAAATTATCTTCAGGCCACAGGTAGGGCACCTTGACCACTCGCCCTACACAATTGTCTGGAGAGACCTGGTAGAGGACCCCCTTTCCTGGATTAAACCATTCTCGCCCTGGCAGGTTAAAATCTTGGACACTGCTGAGAAGCATCCACCCATCCAAAACCCTTCAGTCCCCAAGCTTGAGATCCTCCAAGGAGGCAACACAGAGGAAGAGATGTTTTTCCCCTCCACTCTACACCCTGGACCCTGGCACATCTATTCCACCACAAGATCCACTGCTAATTCGTCTGGCTCCTCCTCTGCCAATCCTAGCTGCATCCCTGACCTGGTGACCACAATCAGTCCCCTCAGGGTAGTGGGACCCCAGACCAGGAAGGGAATCCATCGCATCACTACTGCCCCTTTGACACTAGTTATCTTTATAATTGGAGAGCCCAAAACACACCCTTCTCGGAAAACCCTAAGGAACCCACTAGCCGCTGTGAGACAATTCCGTTCACCAATTAACCCACTTGGGATGATTGTCAGCAGCTTTTGTAAGTCCTCTTCACAATGAAGGAGAGAGACTGGATACAGACCAAGCCCTGGAAATTGGTACCAGACTCTATGGGAGAGCTGACCACTAACCAGGCTCTCATAGATGCAGCCTTCTCCCTGCATGGGACCACAGCACAACTGAAGGTAGGGGAGTCTCCTGGCTTATCATCAAAGCAGCTGCAAGATGGCCTGCAAATCTGAGTAAAGTCTAGGACGTAAGACAGGAAACAGATGAAAATCCAGAGGTGTTCCTTGAGAGGCTGATGCAATGATCCTGGTTTTCCTTAACCAGTTAGCTCCAGATATTAAGAGAAAATTACAGAGGCTAGAACGCCTCAGAGAGAAGAGCAGGAATTTAGTAGTGGTGAATAAGAAGTGTATAATTGAAGGAATACTGTAGAAGAAAAGGAAATTAAAAAGGTGCAGTGCAAGAATCAACACCTCACTAATGTGCTGCTGCTGATGCTGCTACTGTGGAACCCGAGGAGTGCAGGAGGTGACCATGATGCCTGGTGGCTGGAGAGGAGGATGAGAAACCAAAAGGTAACAAAGAAAGGCCCTGTCTGGGAAAGAATCAATGTGTGTATTGTAAAGAGGAAGGACATTGGGCCAAAGAGTGACCCCTAAGGCAACTAGAGGCAACACTAAGGTCATCAGCCTACGGGATGTGGACAGTGATTAGGGGAGATAAGGTTCAGTCCCCACTCCCCAAGCCCAGGGTAACCATAAGAGTGGAAGGAAAACTGATGTGGGATTCCCCCCTGTATGCTATGAATATGCTTTATTGCTATTGGTTAATAAAGAAGCTGCTTTTGGCCAATGGCTTAACAGAATATAGCCAGGCTGAAAAGGATATATACAGAGAGTAGGCAGAGTCACAGGGATGCCATGGAGATTCAGGAGGAGAAAGACTTCTACACACCATTATGGGTAAACCACAAGCCTCGTGGTGAAATATAAAATAATAGAAATAGGTTAATTTAAGATGTAAGAGCTAGCTAGGGATACACTTAAGCTCTTGGCCAAACAGTATATTAGTCAATACAGTTTCTGTGTGATTATTTCAGGTCTGGGTGGCCAGGAAATGAAAGAACATCCTCCACCAACAGGAAACCATCTGACTTCATGGTGGACACAAGAGCTCAGAACTCAGTGTTACTGACGGTTGATAGACCCATGACAAATATAAAGACCTGGATCTGGGTGCCACTGGAATTAACCTTATTCATGGACTACCTGAAGAACAGTGGACTTGGGAGCGGCTGGGCAATGAACTCATTTCTGATAATCCCAGAATTCCCATACCCCTTGTTGGTTCATGATTTACTGACCAAAATGAAAGCCAAGATATATTTCTCTAATGGAGGGGTTAAATAACTTAATGAGGATGGGAAACCCATTCAGGTATTGGTGACCAGTAGTTTGACTAAAGAGTATAGGTTTCATCAGGTAGTCACTGGGCCTGACCCCAGCTGGAGAGATGGCTTCAGGAGTTCCAATAAGCCTGGGCCAAAACAGGAGGAATGGGGCTAGCAACCATATATGTGGAAGTTAAACCAGGGGCAGATTCAGTCAAGGTTCACCAATATCCTCTGCTCCTAGAGGCCAAAAAAGGCGTCACACCACACATCAGGAGGCTATGGACTTGGGTGTCCTCAGGCTTGTGCATAACCCCTGTTGCCCATCAAGAATCCTCATACCAATGATTACAGACTGGTCCAGGTCTTATGGGAGGTCAACAAGAGGGTACTTGACATATACCCCACGGTGCCTAACCCATATGCCCTATTCAGCTTGATGGCCCCAAACCAGTAATGGTGTACTGTCCTGGACCTAAAAGATGCTTTTTCCAGTCTGCCTCTGGACCTGAAGAGCCAACAGTACTTTGTTTTTGAATGGCATGATCCAGAGATCTGGATCAACGGCCAGCTGATGTGGACTAGACTACCATAGGATCCTCCACCATCTTTGATGAAGCTGTGCATGAGGCTCTGGGTGAGTACCGAGTACAGAATCCAGATATCAGTTGGGTACAGCATGTTGATGACCTGCTGATTGCAGTCACAGATTGAGAGGTTTGCCTAACTGATGTCAACCCTGGGGGATCTAGGGTACTGTGCTTCAGTCAAGAAAGTCCAAATGTAGCCAGGCAATGGTGGTGGACGCCTTTAATCCCAGCACTCAGGAGGCAGAGGCAGGCGGATCTCTGTGAGTTCGAGACCAGCCTGGTCTACAGAGCTAGTTCCAGGACAGTCTCCAAAGCCACAGAGAAACCCTGTCTCAAAAAACCAAAAAAAAAAAAAAAAAAAAAAAAAGAAAGAAAGAAAGTCCAAATGTGCAAGTATCAAGTAACGTACCTGGGGTACATCTTAAAGGATAGGCAGTGGTCTTAAGATCCCAACACCTAACACCCCCAGGAGGTGAACAGGCTCTGTGGGTTTCTGTATCCTGTGGATCCCAGGCTTCGCAGAACTGGCCAAACCCTTATATGAGGCCACCAAAGAAGGGTGGGATTTCACCTGGACTAAGAACCGCCAGTTGGCCTTTGATAAACTCAAACAAAGCCTGATCTTAGCCCCGGCACTGGGTCTGCCAGGTGTGACCAAACTATTTCACCAATATGTAAAGAAAACAATGGGATAGCCAAGGGGGTCGACCTGGTGATGGCCTGTACCCTACCTGTCAAAGAAACTGGACCCTGTGGCAGCTTGGTCTTGCCTCCAAATAATGGTGACTATGGTCCAACTGGTCAAAGATGCTGACAAGCTGATCTTGGGACAAAGTCTTACCATGCACTTGAGGGAGTTCTTCAAGCAAGCCCCTGATCAGTGGCTGAGCAGCGCCAGAATGACCCATTATTAGACTGTTGCTGTCAGAATAATTTTCCAGGTGCCCTCAGCTGTGAACCCGGCTACTCCACTGGCCGATTCTGACCTGGAAGTGCTATTGCATGACTGTTCCGGGATCCAGACCCAGGTGCACAGCATTAGGCCAGACTTGTGGAACACCATATTGCCTGAGGCAGAAAGTTACCTGGCATACTGAGGCAGAAAGTATGTGGGGGCAGCAGTCACCACCAAAGAGGAAGTAATATGGGCAGAGTCAATGCCAACTGGGACCTCCACCCAACAGGCAGAGCTGATAGCCCTAACTAAGGCACCAGAGCTGGGGCAAGGTCAGAGCATTAACTTTTACACCGACAATGGGTACACTTTGTCATGATGCATCTGCATGGAACAATATACAAAGAAAGGGAACTGCTAACCCTGGAAGGAAAAACCATCAAAAATAAAAATGAGATCCAGGCTCTCCTCAAAGCCCTATGGTTACCCAAGAAACTGGTTGTCACCTATTGCCCAGGGCACCAGAGAGGGGATGGACTCATACCCAGGGGAAACAACCTGTCAGACAAAACCACCCAGCCGGTGGCACACCACCTTTGCACATGTACTGGTAGACCCATGGACACCTAATCTACCTAAGAACCCTGGGCATACTGAGGAAGATGTGGCCCGGATTAAGACCCTCCCTATGACCCAGTATCTAGACTGGGTGGGGGGGCGGGGGGAATGGAGAGCTGCAGACAGGAAGATTATTCTGCCTGAACAGCTGGGAAGGAGACTGCGCAGCCAGATCTACCAGTCTTCTCATACGGGAGCACGGAGAATGCAGGATTTGCTTAGATAGTCAAAAATCAAAATCAAAGATGTACAACAAAAAATTATAAATATTGTCACCAACTGTAAAGCCTGTCAGATCACCAATGCTGCTGCCAACCCTAAAATCCCTGGGTCTCAACAAAGAGGAAAAATGCCTGGAATTTACTGGGAAGTAGACTTCACTGAGGTAACGCCTGGCAAGCATGGTTACAAGTATTTACTAACATTTGTAGATACTTTTTCAGGGTGAACAGAGGCTTTCCCCACCAAGTACGAAACGGTGCAGGTGGTGGTGAAGAAGTTGCTTGAAGACATCCTGCCTATGTATGACTTTCCAACCATGACAGGGTCAGACAATGGACTGGCTTTTGTGTCCCAGGTAAGTCAGAGTTTAACTACTTTCCTGGGGAGTGATTGGAAGTTGCATTGTACATACAGACCCCAGAGTTCAGGACAGGTTGAAAGGATGAGCAGAACTCTAAGAGACCCTAACTGAATTGACCTTGGAGACTGGAGCGGATTGGGTGGTTCCCCTTCCCTTTGTATAGGGTCAGAAATTCCCCCTAACCAGATAGGGCTTACACCATTTGAAATCATGTCTGGCACCCCACCTCCCATCATCCCCAACATCCAGGCAGATTTTCTGGCAGAACTGGATGACCAAGACCTCCTCGATACTATACTATACACAGGGTCCAATAGGCACGCAAGAATGTTTGGCCCAAGCTCGGGGCCCTCTATGATTCTGGTGTTCCTTCTGAACTCCACTGGGGAATTGGGTCTACATTATGAGAGACTGCCTGGGGTTGCTGGAACCCAGACGGAATGGAACATACATCCTTCCGTTAACCACACCCATGGTCATCAAGGTTGATCATATAGCCCCCTGGGTCCATTACACCCATGCCAGGCCTGCTGATCCCTTCACACTCAAGGAGGACTACCAAGGCAAAGTTTAGGAGGTGTCAAGAGATCCAGACAACCCTCTCAAATTCCAGGCCTGGTTCAAATGGTAGTATGGCTCCCGTTGGTGATGGTACCCATTGACATCTGAGCTGCAGGAAACCCACATGCCCCGTGGAACTAAACTTGGATAAACGTCAATACAAACAGCGGTATTATAGCCAGTGGCACTACTTCTGACCAGACCCCTCCAGGAGCCTGGTTCCCTGACCTTTACACAGACCTCTGTAAACTGGCAGGAGAGAGATGAGACCCCCCTCCCCATCATCTAGACCAAGGAGCATCCTATTACCAGTTAGGTTGCAATCATTAGATCCCATGGGTTCTATGTTTGCCCTGGTCATCCTTGCTCCAATTCCCAAAGATATAAATGTAGGGGGCCAGAGACATATTTCCATGCCAGCTGGGGATGTGAGTCCACTGGATGGATCAACAGGTCGCCCTCTGTCACCGGAGATTTAATAACTGTTCAGCGAGCCAGAGTTATGAAAAGAGAAGGCACCTGTACAACGGCCTGCAACCTGTTGGTCATCAGCTTCACTGAAGCTGGAAAGTAGGCTGATTGGACCACTGGTAAGACTTGTAGTCTATGACTTTACCAATGGGGCCACGACTTGGGACTGACTTTTACCATCTGCAGAAACCAGTCACTCTTCAGAGTCGAGATAAGCCCCAAACAGGTGATTGATCCCATTGCATCCAAGTGAAGCACCCCGCACCTGACCATTTCACTGCCCCTAGGAACCTGGCTTACCTTGTCTGTCCCTGCAGTGACCACAGGCCCCTAGGATAACCCGGTCCAGACAGAAGACTCACTCCTAACATTTCTTGACCTAGCCCTAACCCTGCACACCACCAAGCCTGACCTGACTGTTACTTTCTGGTTTTGCAACCCCCTTATTATGTTGCTGTCATGGGGACTTAAGCTCAGACCTCAGATTCTACCCAGTGCTGCTGGCAATCCAAAGGACAACTGACGCTCCATCAGATCTCAGGCCAATGCCTCTGAATAGGGAAGGTCTCCCCCCTACAAGTGACAGTCCCTCTGCAATTGGACCCTAACACTCCCCAACTCTCAGAAATACCTGATTCCCTCAATGACACCTGGTGGGCCTGTTCCACAGGACTGACACCCTGTGCCCATACAGTGGTCCTGAACAAGACCAAGGACTTCTGTCCACATGGAGAAGGACTTATATAGCAAACTGGAGGGGGCTTCCTCCAAGTTAAGAGGGAGCCTGTGACAGCTCTGACCCTGAGCATACTGCTGGGAGCCAGCTTAGTGGGCGGGGACAGGGCCTGCCTCCCTCATCACCCAGAATCAGCACTGCTCCCATCTGCACGAAGCCACTGATTTAGATCTAGAGAGGTTAGCAAACCCCATCTCCCACACCTTTAGCAGAGCTGTAAAGCAGAATAGATGGGGCCTAGACTTCATCTTTCTCCAACAAGGGGGACTGTGCACAGTCCTGGGCGGAGAATGTTGTTTCTGTGTTGACCATTCAGGAGTAGTTAAAGTGTCCATGGCCAAAGTCAGAGAGGGGCTAGCCAAACACAAAAGAGAATGTGAGGCCCACCAAGGTTCGTTCAAATCCTGGTTCAACTCATGACCTTGGCTCACCACCTTAATTTCCACCCTGCTTGGTCTGCTTTTTATCCTGGTCACTTTCAGGCCTTGTATTTTAAACAAGTTAGTGCAGTTTATGAAAGAGAGACTGGGAGCCATCCAAATGCTGGTCATGTGGACTCACTCTGGCCCCTCCACCAAGAAATCATAGAATTTGAAGGGTTCCATGATTGGAACTTCTAAGAACCAGTCAGAGGGGAAAATGTGAGGACCTAGGAAAACTTACTTAGCCTCACAGACACCTAGGAAAGGGCCTCCATCTTAAGTGACCAACCGGGGGTTGAACTCCATTCCAGAAAAAAACATGGAATATGCTGTGGCAGCAAGACACAGCCAATCAGAAGACAGGGCGATAAACATTACAGTCCAGGTGTTCCTCAGACAGCCTGTCAGCAGTGTGTGGTTTCGCGCCAATCGCCTGACCAATGATTTTAAAGATGGCCTTGGCCCTTACCCCCTGACCTAATCCTAAAACGCCAAGACAAGGAACTCCCTGCTTGTGTTTTTTTTTTCCCTTTAAAAACTCCTTTGGCCTGAGTTCAGGGTCGCATTTCCTCCATCTGCTATGTATGAGTGTTGGGTTGCAGACCCAGCTCAAGCTTGTCAATACAGAGCCTTGTGCATTGGAAACCGGCTCCTTGATGGTCTCACTGGGGACACAGGCATAGTAGCATCAAGTTGTGAAGATCACAGGACTCAAAGGGTCAAGGAAGGGGCTGCCCTACTTGTCCACCTCTGCTGCTGCTCCTGGCCTCAGTGAAATTCAGATCTGCTCCAAAAAGTGGATGCTCACATGAAAATCATGAAGTTGCAGATTCTGGCCCAGTGTGTGTGGGGACATCTGAGACTCTGCATTTCTAAACTCATGTTCTGAATGGCAATGTCAGGAAGACATCAAAGACAAACATGAAGGTCAGCCTCTTCACACTCCCGGTGCCAAACACAGCTGCTCGGCCCTGCCTCTAGTTACTCTTCGCACTTCCTCTTAGCAGTCTGGCCCAAATTCTTGATCTAGGACACAGTCTGGCTTCTCACCCTGCCATTTCTCCTGCCTTTCTCAACCTTCCAGGTTCATAGCAGCTTCTGAGCTGAGGTGTGAAATTGCTCATCTTGATCATTTTGTTGAAGTTGACTTTCCCTGCACCTAGGCCATTGTATGCTGGGGCTGGTGGTCTAACCAACTGGGATTTCTCCTGCTCTAGTTCATTTGCAGGTCTACAGTTTCTTTTAATTTATTTAACCCTCCTGGTAAATTGCAGGAACTCTAAGCCTGGACTAGCCCCTCGGTACTCCATTTCTACTGAAGCCAGTAAGATACCCCAACGTATTCGCCCTGGGTCACTTCTATTGCTTCATGCTATACTGACCACCCCAAAGGCCCTGGAATCTGGATATGTATGTGTCTGTTGATGTAAAGGACCAAGTGTTCAAGTAATACTGTGGTTCCCAACCTTCTCAACGCTGTGACCCTTTAATATAGTTCCTCATGTTGTGGTGACCCGCAATCAAAATTATTTTCATTACTACTTCATAACTGTAATTTTGCTACTGTTAGGAACTATAATGTAGATATCTTATATGCAACCCCTGTGTAAGGATCGTTCGACCCCCAAAAGGTCATAACCCACAGGTTGAGAACCATTGATGTAACAGTCACTGAGAGACTTCGACTGTCCCCGGATGTAGACATTCTTTGTAGTGAACAGAACTAAGAACAAACTGGCCCTTATTAAAAACCTACTGTGTGGGAAACACTACATTGAAGACAGGTTTCCTTACTCTTCTGCATCTTCACAAGCAAGACGGAAAAACTTGTTCAGACGGTGCGTGATTCCTGGATTGGACAGTGCTCACCCACCCAATCAGTGAATACCCCCCCCAAAGTGCACTATGGGCACATGTCTTTCCTTTACAGAAAACCCTGTAAAACTCTCCCTGCTTTGGATCAAGTTTGCTTGGAAAAATTCATCAATCTGGGGCAAAATCTGAGATACCCTGGGGGACCGAGCCACAAAAATAAGTTTAGTGCTCACGTCCAGAGCCAGTGGCCTCCTTTGTCATGGGACAGCATACAGAGCCATTTAACACACTGCACAGCTTCTGGTCTCTTCTGTGCTTGTCACATGGGCCAGAAATCGAGAGCCAGCTCCTGGCCCAGCCTATGACCTGCACCACACACACTTACTCTAGCCCAGTGGAGCTCAGTCTCCAGTTCTGCCTCCCCAACCCAAAGGGACAGCTCTGCACAGTTAAGATCACTGTGAGTTCTGGGACTTTGGCCACTTATAATTTTTACACATAGACTGGGCCCCAGGGTTCTCACGGGTAAAATCTGGCTGTTGGGAAGGGAGCAATATTTTTGTAGTATTGTCTTTTCCATTTTAAATTCTGTGACCATTGGAAATTAACGGTTGAGTTTTGAGACACAGGTGTGTTCACGTTCAGATATGGCCCCAGTGAACTTGATTGTTCTGCCTACATCTCATGCCCCACCATCAGAGGTCTGCTTTTAGATGTCCAGTCACTTTGTGACACCTCACTTTGTCGCCCTCAGGGCACAGCCCACTCCCTGCCACAGAGCTGAGCTTAAGGCAGAGAGTGGCCCAGAATATTCTCTCCATGTGGTCCATCTGTTTCTTCCTCTCTCTCTCTCTCTCTCTCTCTCTCTCTCTCTCTCTCTCTCTCTCTCTCTCTCTGTCTGTCTGTCTCTCTCTCTGTCTCTCTCTGTCTCTCTCTCTTTCTCACACACACACACACACAATCTGTAGAATGCCTTTCAAGGAACTAAAACAAAATGTCAGTGATGGAAGACAGTGTACATGGTTCACAGACATCAAAATAGAGCCTAGAAGTTTGGGTCAAAGGAGATATATTAGTTACCTTTATCATTGTTTTGGAGGGGGGAAGCACCTGACAAAGACCCAATGGAGGGAAGACTCATTTTCCCTCACAGTTCTGAGGTCCTTTGGGGCTGGGAAGGCATGATGCAACAGAGCTGTCTGTCCATCTGTGATGGGACAGGAAGCTGAGCCAGGGACTGTGGCTTTCAACCTAGAACGTGCTGCCACATTCAGGGAGTGCCCTTCCTCTTCCACTCTCTGTGAGACCCCTCTAGTCCATGTGCCCAGCTACAGGCCTAAAAATTCTAAATCCAGTCAGGGTGTCAATGAAGAGCAATGATCTCAAGAGGTATTCTCAAATTTATCATAATTATAAGACTAAGGCATAACGAACCTTGGAAAATGAAATTTAACTTCCTCCAAAAGCTAGTGAACCCAAACATTTACCCTCTGATAGAAGGCTGTGTTGATGTCCCAGATCCAAGCCCAAGACTAGCAAGCAGCGGCTGTAGGTAAATGCAAGTGTGTACAGGTGAGGTGGGGAGGCGTGGGGCTGATACATTGTCGCCACGGGTGTCTTGGTCTGTGAGGGTGGAGGGAATATGGCCTGTGCTGGTGGTGGCAGCAGGGCAGTCATCATGGTTCAGTACAGTTAGCCTCTGGTGTTGGGGGGCAGAGTGGGATTGGGGTCCCTGTGCCTGAGGAAGTAGCAGGGAGGAGTCAGTGAGTCACACTCCTTTTCCTTCTGAATCAGAGATTGACCAGCACACAGAGCCTGGGCTGAAGGCACGCTGCGTAGCTTCTATCTCTTATAGCTGTAAAAAGGGGGCATTTTCATCTCTGCTCATCGACACGTCCAGAAAAACTTCAATAAACACATTATCTACTAGACAACACAGAGAACATGAATGAGCTCAATCCTGTCTGGCCATTCTGGGAAGGGTTTTGTGCGAGTGTATATGTGTATGCGTGTACACATAGGTATACATGAAAGCCAGGGGTCTACATTGAATATCTTCCTTGATCAATTTACATTTTTATTTAATTTTGATTAAAGGTTTATTTGTGTATATGTGTTACCACACGTGTGTGAGTGTGCATGTGGGTACACATACTTGTGTGCATGCACAGAGGCCAGAAGAAGGTGTCACATGTCCTTTTCCAACACTCTCCACCTATTCCTTTGAGGTAGGTGTTTCCGGGAACTCTGGACATTTCTTAAGCTGACTGGAAGGTTGCAAGTCTGAGCAATCCTCCTGGGTCCAGGGACACAGTACGGGTGAGGTCAGAGGTGTGCATGAGATGCCTGACTGTTTATGTGGGTGCCGGTCCTCATGTATGCTCAGGAAGGACTTTAACCATGGAGTCATCTCTCCGGTTCCCACCCGAAGTTTGTGAGACAGAGTCCCTGACCAGTCCGGAAGCCCTGGGATTCTCTCTGCCTCCCCAGAAGTTGGATTCCAGGCACATGCCACCACATGCTGCTTTGTACATGGGTCCAAGGGTTAGAACGTGGGTCCTCTGAGAGCTTGCTGACATCCTTTCACTGGGGGGGGGGGGCTTTCTGCCTCACAGAGGGCTGCACAAGGTGTCAGCCTGAGAGGTGAAGCTCATGGTCACCAGAGCACTTGCCTGTAAGGAGTTACACCTTTGCCCCCTGCCAGTTGTATAATTGTGGGCACGCTTCTTAACCTATGTATGCCCCAGTTTTCTTATCTTCCTGGCAAGTGAGTGGGCAAGACAGATAAAGCCAGCACATGAGTGGCACGTAGGAGGGGTCAACCAGTGGCAAGTGCTTCTAGTGAGTTCAGTAGTCACATCCTGTTGTTAACACGTCACTTAGCACAAACCTTTCCATGAAAGCCAGGGCCTATCTCAGCAGACCTCCTATCTTGATCAGAATTGCTGGAAGGAGGTCAGAAGGTTAGCTGCAGATGGCTGGAACATCTTCCTCCCCCCCCCCCCCACACACACACAGCTTCTGGGTCAGGTGTGAGGCTCGCGCAGGGATGATGCTGGGGCCAAAGACCACAGTTGGAGAATTCCTTTTGTACAGGCAGAATACAAACCTGGTATGCACAGCCAGCTAGAACTCAGACCCACACTCCTTCCGCCTCTGTCTAGTTTTTACCAAATCCAGTCCTTCTGTCTGGCTAGGCAGTCAAACACCAGACTAGACAAGATCTTCCTCAGGTATGCCCCACTAGCCCCATCTCCATCCTGTCCACTCCGTCTCCCTCTCCCGGGTCAGTTAGTTTCTGTCACCTGACACAGACAAAAGTCACCCCAAAAGAGGAAAGGTCAGTGAGGGCTTGCCTTCACCAGACTGGCCTGTGGGCATGTTCTGTGGGGACATTTGCTTGATTAATGATGGATGTGGGATGGCCAGGCTCTCTGTGGATGGTGACAACCCTGGGCAGGTGATCCTGGGTTGGACATGAAGGCAGGCTGAGCAAGCCACGGCTACAAAGCCAGTAAGCAGCACTCCTCCATGGTTCCTGCTTTGACTTCTTCCCTAATGATTGTAGTTGGGATGGGTATGTCAAATAAACCCTTTCTTCTCCAAGATGCCTTTGGTCAAACCGTTCTATCGCAGCAAGAGAA
Source organism: Arvicola amphibius (assembly GCF_903992535.2). Taxonomy (NCBI): domain Eukaryota; kingdom Metazoa; phylum Chordata; class Mammalia; order Rodentia; family Cricetidae; genus Arvicola; species Arvicola amphibius. Next base: position 109,211,371 of record NC_052058.2, on the reverse strand, counting down.
GCCGAACTAGGAGAGCCCAACACCAAATTCCAAGTCTCCACTCCAATCTTTCTCTGTGCTCCTGGTGTTTCTCAGATTGGGAGGAAGAATGGGGAGGGTGGTCCTGAGCTGTCGGAGGTCAGAAAAGGCTGCGCCCTGACTGTCATCCTTTCTGAAAAACCCTGGGAGCTTTAGTTTTGGCAGTAATTATCAAATGAACATTAACGGCCTTGACAGGGACAAAAGCTTACCAAGAGAGTCAAAAAGCCAGCATGGCCAACCTCAGGGTAGGAAAGTTGTGGGTGAGCAACCTTGAACAATAAAAATATTAAAATAAAGAAGGCATTGGCCTACCGGTCTTTGCATCCATTAAAGGACAAATTGGAGAAAATGGGGTCAAATGAAGCTAGACAGCTTTAGGGAAGTTCCCAGCATTGGGAATGTTTAAACAATCACACGGATTGGTGAGGGCGGAAGTGAATAACTTCACCCAGCTTTAAAGAGAACGTGGGAGCTGTGGACCAGGTTGTCTGCGTCTGACAAGAAAGCAGAGAAGCAGCCTGGAAATGGGTTGGCAACTGCTGGGTTATAAACCAGACCTTTCAGCCGGTGCTAGTGACATTAGATGAAGTGAAAGAGGGTCTGGAGATGGCTCAGAGGGTCACTGCTGCTGCACACGCACGGGTAACAGGGTTCGGTGCTCAGCACCAAGTAATAAAGCAGGCAGGGCCTCACGGGTCTGTGCCCTCAGCACTACGTAAGCTGAGAAAACGAAGGACTGCCTGGGCTTTCTGGCTGCCAGCCCCACTGAGAAATGCTTGTTTCTAAAGAATAAGGTGGAAAGTGGTAGACTAGGAGACTCGGTGTCCTCTTCTCACTGGCACACGCTCATACATGTGTGCATTGCTACATGCATGCACATCACACTCACACAAGAAGAAAAACTAATAAGGTACAGGGGTCCACTTCCCACTAGGAAGACAGGTCCAAACCCGGGCCGGGCCAACCTGCCACACTCGCAGACCGTAGGCAACGCCACGCCGATTTCCCCACTTGCTTGTTTAGGCTGCACATTCACCAAAAGCTAGTTTTTCTTCCTCATTCTTGATGGAAAGCCTTCAGATTTCTGCTGGTGCAAGGAAGTGGCCCTTGTGCTCCCACCACTCCCAGCAGGAAATGTAATAAACTTCACTTCTCTGGTAAGCCAGAAGGGTTGTTCTTCCTGAAGCTCGGAAACCTGATGGTTCAGTCTCTGCCAAGGACTTCCATGTCACCTGCTGGCTTGGGAATTTTTTTTCTTGGTGGAATCCAGGAGGAGCTAGGCAGAGAGGAAAGCAACAGCAACCTGCCAGGAAAATGATTTCACAAGGGAGAAGTTCGGGTCCAATACAAACACTGCTTCTTTAGGAAGCAGGCTATCTCCCTGAGGCTGGTGTGTGAGACCACAGGTCAGGTCACACCTGTCGGGACACTGTGCCCTGGGGAGGTCACATGCCACTTATCTCTGTCTCTTCAGGGTTTTCAGACCAGGGCTTTCATCAGGGTTCTCAGCACAAAACACCTCTAGGACAGGAAATGGCTCTGTGGATTCCCAACACACATGGCCTCAGGCTAGCCCCTGGGCCTTTAAATGTTACCTCCACACTAGGGAAACTCAGGCTGGCTATGCTACAGTTCAACACTTTAACCTTCACTTTTTTTTAAAGGAAATGTCTGTTTTCACACAAACCTGAAAAAGACTAATTTGGACCGAGCACTTTCCTCAAGGAAATCTCTAATCCAGGTGGTAAGCTCCTGTTGCTGACCTCAGCTCTGCTAGCCCGCTGTTCTAAGAGGTCTGAGCAGCATTGCATCCCTTGCCACCTGCACCGCAGGCATGGCCAGCAGCTCTGAAATTGCCCCTGCACTCAACTCAACTCCTCTTTCACTATTGCCCTGACCTGATTTGAGCCTTTTCTAGTTCTTCCTTGACCCAAGGCAGAGGCCTCTTTGTTGGCCCACACCAGCCCTGGCTACCAGCCCTCACCCACGTCCATCACATCTCTCTCCAGACCATGTGCAGTCAGGTTATACCTGAACTATTCTGCCTGCACTTAAAGCATTGAGTGCTGGCTCATGCCTTCTCTCCCTACCCCACACCCTTGAATTCAGGAATGCTGTCCTCTCTAGTTCTGAAAGCATCCCACCAAGGGGCCTCCTGCAGTTCCTGGTCTCCCCAGAAGACACGCTCAACCCCGCCTCTCTTCCCTGGCACCACAGGCGATCTCCCTGGATACTTCAGGTTGGGACGACCCCCATTGAAAATGCTCCACTGTTTATATATGGCTAGAATTCTGGTCTCCTAAGGCTGGGTTTGACCGTCGTTCGGTCTCTCTTAGCCTGTTACAGTCTAAATGGTAAAGGGTGTTGATCTTGCTATATTAAGTGCCTGCATTTAACACTCTTTTCCCTCACTGCTCACAGATGAAAGCCTGTGCTGCATGTAGCAGTCAAAGCTGAAGATTGTTCGAGGCCAGCCTGGTCTACAAGAGCTAGTTCCAGGACAGGCTCTAGAAACTACAGGGAAACCCTGTCTCGGGGGAAAAAAAAAAAAAAAAACCTAAAAAAAAAAGCTGAAGATTGATGGCAGCCAACAAAACAAAAGCAGAATAAAGTTGTCATCATGAAGCTGAGAAGAATGTGTTCACACCTGCTGACTGCGGCTGCTTTGGGCTGTTTGTCGGAGAGAACGGGAACCTGCTGCTGTAGGAACAGCAGTGTCAGCCAGCCCTCTGGTGACAGAGGCAGACCGGGAGTTTTGGGAGTCAGGGTGGGGAGGGGTGGAGGTGAGGAGAAGGAGGGTTGGGGGGGATAGGGCCTGGAAGGGAGCACTGGCAGGAAACACACGTGATTCACCTCTCAGAATCAGGACAGAAAACCCCACAGGACTTCCAACTTCAAAGCACCTGACCAACTGCAGAGGGACCAAGCCTATTGGCAGAAGCCCACAGCTCCTTCCTGGTTCCTCCGGCCTCAGTGTTTGTGGGCAGACAGTGTGAGCTGAACTTAAACTGTCTTTCTAGCTCTCTAGCAGAGGGTACTCCAGCACCCAGAGGGAATCCTACAGCAAATAAGGGTAAAGACGTGAGTGCAGGAAGAAAACACTGCCCTAGACAGAAGCCTGTCCCCGCAGGGACACAGTGATAGAGCTAGGGACCCGTGGCTCAAAGGCAGCCAGGGGTCCCCAGACTAGAGAAGACAGGAAGCTACAGGAAGCAGGAAGAAGCCCCCAGCTCTTGGGAGGCTGGGGAGATGCCTAGGGCATGAAATAGTTAGACAGCCAAGGGCTATCAGGTAGGGCACAGACACACAGGAGACAAAAAGCACAGACATTCCTAGAATCCACCAAATGTCTGAGGTGGGAAAATTGCTCACTTTCCCCTATGCACTCCAAAAATAAGAAAATTTGACGGGGAGCTTATTTCCTCGTACTTCCACTGCAGATAAAGTTCACTCAGCACCTCCTCAAAACAGCAGCTCTACAAGCGAGCTGAGTCTGGAACTCCCCTTTCCAGGGCCTCATAAAACAGTGATTTAATGACTCCAGAGACATAACTTTATTGTTACCATTTTTTTCCTTGTGCAGGAACAACTGCCGGGTGGACGACGAAAAGACAGGCTGAGAATGACCCTATCACAAGAGGTCCAGAAGGCCAAAGGGAGTGAGGGCAGAGGCATCCGAAATCCTACCAACCCAAGATCTGAAAGCTTAGAACGGTGTGTCCACGTTCTCAAACAAACAGCTAATCCACACCCAGGCTTCCCAACTGAAATGAGAGGGTGTGCCATGGAGTACAAACACAGTCACACCCTAGGGGATTTCCTTGGAGGGGTCCCCTGAAGGCTTTTCCAGGGTCTACTCACTTATTCGTCTGCCCTACCACCCCAGTAAGGGCCATGTCTGAGTTATCTCAAAACTATAAAAGTTTAATAGCTCATCTGTTTAGTGTATTTCCTGAATTCAGAGCCTTGAGGTAATCTGTAAGGTCATAAACACTGGGTTTCTCATTGGCAAGATCCCTTTATGTCTAAACCACAGGCACCATCCCCTTGACCTAGAAAGTTCTCTTCCTGACCCACCTCTTGGATCCTTTCTTCTCTGAAGCTTGATTTCCCCATCCTCCAAAGACTATTTGAGAAAACTCTTCTTCCCAAAGCTCCCTCCTCCTCCACTGTGTTTTTCTTATCACATACTTTATTACCATCACAGCTTCTCCCTACCATCAGATTCTCCCACTGTCTTTGCTGTCACATACTTCTTTATTACCATTACAGCTTCTCCCTACCATCACAGCTTCTCCCTACCACCACAGCTTCTCCCTACAATCACAGCTTCTCCCATTGTCTTTGCCATTTAACTATAACCTGGGCAGATTCAATTCTGCATTTGTCCTGTTTCTTAAGAGCATGGCTTACACTCTGCAAATTTCCACAGATGGCATCAGCCAGCCCTGAAGCCTTAGGTAACCTGGTGAACGTAAGCACAGTTATCTCGATGACAACTGTGCAACTGAATAAATAGCCGAACTATCAACACAGGAACTTAGGACTTTCTAAAGGCATATTTTCATTAGCTCTGAAAACAAATTCAGTTGCAAACACAGGCAGACAGATACAAGATAGTAGGGACTTTCACTGGGGAGGACAGACACAGGCAAAGCACCCATGAGCACCTTAGGTCACCTGAGTGGAAGTGGATGATGCAGAAGTCTGTGTATGATTCAAAGGCATACAATCAACGTTCACTGTGAATCTTCATTGTTGCAGTGTCATTTAAATGGTAACTTGAATTTTAGTAGCACATATTGCCAATAGACTTACTGGGAAGCAATAAAATGCCCTCTTTGGCAGTGAAATGTCTCATCGGGCAATACCTGCCACTAAGCTTGCTGATCTGAGCTCTGTCCTCAGACCCACATGTTGGAAGGACAGAGCAATCCCCAGGTGGCTTATGCTTTGACCCAGTGGTCCTCAATCTTCTTAATGCTGTGACCCTTTAATACAGTTCTTCATGACATGGTGACTCCGAACCATAAAATTATTTTCATTGCTACTTCATAACTATAATTTTGCTACTGTTATGAATCATAATGTAAATATCTGATATTTAGGATATTTAATATGCAGGATATATGATAGGCAACCCTGTGAAAGGGTCATTTGACCCCCAAAGGGGTTGAGGCCCACAAGTTGAGAACCATTCACTGCGAGTCTGACCTCTAGCACACCTCTCATATTTGAAATATGATTTTGTTACAAATAAAAATTGTATATAATTTAAAAATGATTTAAAGAAAAGCTGAAAGGAAATAGATGTTAGAGACAGGATGATCTGAGAGGTCTACTTATACCACATACGCTCAGTCCATTGTGCCCACAAATTCTACACACAATTCAAACTGCTGATAAAGACAATTTAAAATCTGTGACTATGCTGAGCATATAGCAACTTTCGTGTTATTGTTCACTAAATAAAACAGCATAGCAAGTGACCCACACAGCATGCAAGTTGTCATCCGGATATGAGAAAAGCATATGAGGTTGGAGACACACCTCAGTGGAGAATTGCTGGGTTCTCATGTACTGGGCTCTGGTTTCCATCCCCTGCATGGTCAAGGACACACCCAGTAAATGCATACATTCAAACATACATACATACAAAATATGAGAAGTGCTGGCTAGTTCCAAACGCTTTGCTATTTCGTTACTGGAATCAAATGTGTGTGCTTTTTCTCTTTTTTCCATTTTGCTGTGTGGTCAGGCAGGTTTCTTCCTGGGCAGCTTGCTATTCACTGGAGACCCAGTTTTTTAGTTCAGATACGGTCCTCCCTGTCTGACCTGTTGAACAATTCATTAAGCAACATTTGAAGTGCTTAAAGAAGTAAATTTCACTAGGTTGTAGTGGCTTCTTTTCCCGTGGCCTCTCTGAGAGACCCATTCTCAGAAAGAATGGGAATAAAGTGGAATGTATCTTTACTAGAATCAGGTCTTGCTCCAACCTTGAACGCATTTGCACAGTTTCTGTTCTGATTCCAACTAAGCCATCTTTCTCCTCTCTCTTCACCCCAAACCCCCAGGGCAGTGACATTCACAGAAGCCTAAGACTGTTGTTTAACAGGAGAAACGAAATCTAAAACTGCTGAGCCAAAAAACCTCACTGACATTTCCCTTCCTTCAGAGGAACTCCCAGGCTCACTAGGCTTTCAAGTGTTGGATGTACAAGCTTCATTGCCCTAACAGCTGGATCCACCAGGACAGAAATGAACATTTAGCTTCATGCTTTAAATGGCTGAATTATGTGGAAAAGAAATCACTCCTAGGAACCCCAATCGAGCCCCTAAGTTGCCAGCAGCCCAAACTCTATCACACACTAGCGGTTCCTTAGTGCGGCGTGGGGTACAGGATGGACCCGAGGGGGTTCAGGGATCTGGGAACTCTTCCTGCGTGGGGATTTGGCTGCAGGGAAGGGGTTCTCCACAACCGACTTTTGCCTCCTCCTCTAGGCTGCTGATGGTGTCTGCAGAGCTCCAGAAAGACCCTAGCTTCTGAGTACGGCGTACTCCTGTGATCTCATATTTCCATTGCCACTGGGCCCCAGACCCATGCCAGGAGGAAGCAAGGATTGCGAGGCTTGTTCCTGGCAGCAGTAATGGCTCAAGGCGCACCACTACCCTACTTTCAACCATTGCAAAGACATATTTCATCCTAACATGGTCAAAGGTTTCTAAGCACAAGCAATTCCTGTCGATCCATGAGCTGTTAGTGGGGAGGAGGGAAGAAAAGGAAGACACGAAAAGGAAAGCTTGTCACCTTTGCCGAAGAAACTTTCAAATTCTACCTTCCTGGACATTCAGGATATCCCTACACCTCTCCTTCCTCCCAGGAGAGATGGACGGAAAACTAAAATAGAGGAAAGTGTGAAGGCCAAGACAGGCACTCCCTGCTCCCGGGGATTCACCTGGACTGAAAGGAGACCCCCAGGGGAGTAGTCTTTAGGAAGGGGTCACTAACAAGGTCTGTAAATACGATCTTCTTGAGAGTCACGTTAGCTACAGGCAGAAGGTACCTACTAGTTGCACCCTGAGAACCAAAATACCATCAGAGCTCCGCGCTCTGCAGATCCCCTGCTTGAGTCGGGGTTCCGTAAACCTCTTCCTTCCAAGTCCCAGGATCCCTCCAATTGTCTTTCCCTCGCTCCACGCTCCTGCTGGGGTTTCTGCACCTGCTAACCCCTCCCCCGAACCCCCAGTCTCGGCTAGTGCTTGTGGGGCGGCTGTGCCAGGAGAATTGGACCTTGGGGGTGGGGGGGGGATGTCGGCGGGCGATGGTGGTGCGGGTCCTTACCTGAAGCGGGACGAGCAGCAAGCCGAGTCCCTGCAGCAGCACTGACAGCGGGCGGCGCCGCCGGGCGCGCGAGGCCATGGCGCGGTGCGGGCCAGCTGGGCACACGGCCTCTGTGGCCCCCAGGCGTCACCGCCCTCCACCCGCCTGGGCCCGCCCCGAGCGCCCGGCCCCGCCCCGCACCTGCCCCCGCGCCACGGCCCGAGTCCGCCAGGGGGTGCCGGAGCGTGGGATGCTGGGGTGCGGAGCACCGGTAGTTTTGACATTCCACGCGCGCTCCAGACCTGAGCTGTGCGCAGCCCTGCTGTCCCCAGGCACTGAGCTCTCGGGGTGCAGCCTCCCGCGGGGCAGGCCCTAGACAACCCCACCAAGGTTGCCATTCACCTTCCTTGGACCCTGCCTTCCTGCCAGTCTGCAGAAGGTGCATCCCTGTTGGGGTTTCCTTAACTACAATTAAAGAATTTACACAATCTAGTGTCCACGTCCCCACCCCCCGCCCCCCAATCCTTTACACAACCCTAGTCTTTCCCTTATCCTGGCATCCTGGCTGCCTCCAGCAGCAGCTTCCTCTTGGCTCTCCTCGAGGTCACCACCGCACCTGTCTCTGACCCCCTCTGCCACACCCTGAGCAAGCTTCTCAGGTAGACACTTGGCACCTTGCTTGACGAAGCCCTTCACCAGAACCGCCAAGTCACTACCTCTAATACAGAACTAGTTTAATGTCTGGGATGTGGGATGCAGCGATCCTGTTGTGTGTTTGTGACTTCTTATTGCTGCTTTCCGGGTTTGTGTTCCTCCAAATTCCAGGTCAGTGTTGGCTACACTGGTACACCTCTGCCCATGTTGTAACAGTGAGAGGAAGATCCTTGTCTCCAGTCAATAGAAACACCGTTTTCAATTCCTTGGGTGCTAGATTCATCTCTGCCAGCTTTTCGCCCACCACCTTAATGACTTTCTGTCTACTTCTGAGAAAACTGTGGACAGTTCTAACACGGAAGAGTAGGTTTGTCTATTATTCCTTACAGTTCTGTCCGCTTTTCACACCCTTGAACCTCTTTAGGACATCGGGATTTAGGATTGTGTCTAGGTAAACTGACCTTTTATCATTACTACATGCCCTCCTTGATCCAAGGTAAAATTTCACATTCTGGTCTACTTTACATTCATGAGTAGCTGTGACGCCTTTCTCATGAATAGTATTTAAACAGCATACCTGATTCTGCTACATGTAAGCTGCCGAAGATGGCAGCACACACGCCGTGTTGACCATCAGCACTTCCGAATTGGAGCACTTATGCCATGCACGTTTGAGATCGCCATAGGTGCTGATTGAGACTGGTGATTGCTTTCTATTTGTTATACCTTTATTCCCTTTTTATTTTTAAATTCTTTTGGGTTACTTTAAAACAATACTTTATTTTATGAATAGCAAAACAAATTGTGTGTTAAATGATGCTACAGTAGAATTATTTGATATCATTTTAAAACAGAAAAGAGAGGGGGAAATTTTCAGGTTACAAAACCCTTTGGGTTATTTTTTTAAGGAGTCCATTTTGCCCCCCATCGTTAGCCTACTTTTTGCGTATCGTTGTTTAATTGTGTGTGTATGCACATGTGTGTTCATGAGTGCCTGTGTGTCTGTGCGCATGTTGGAGGCCAGAGGTCAGTGTTGAGTGTCTTTCTTAATTACTTCTCCGTCTTATGTTTTTGATGAACCCCCGCTGAACCAGGGCCTCACCAGTTCTGCTAGACTGACTGGCCCGCAAGTCCTAGGGACTCTTCTGTCTCCTCACAATGCTTGTTTGACTTTTAAATTCCCTGCTGTACAGCCTGGTTGGTTTACTGCCCAGTTGTTTTTATGTTTTCTGGAAATTAATCTGTGTGTGTTGCCTAAAAAATTAAAAAAAAATATTTGATGAAGCAATTCCATGTCTAGGAATTTAACATATTAACACAGAGAGGGAGGGCACTAAAGTACATACAATAGCATTCTGATAAAAACCACACAGAGAAAAAATGTGAATATCAGTAGAGAAATGTTTGGCAATACTGTGCTTTATTATCATTGGTAATATTTTAAAAACTTTCCTTTTTTTGAAATGATTGTCCACATGGAATGTAAGAGACGCGACTTACAGAACAATTCATCTATGTTTGTCAACAACCACAACTGTGATTTTATTTACTATAGTGAAGGGAGCTTCTGAGAGACAAACAGCAGCAAGAGCTGAGCAAAATACACCTGGCGTCTTCACCACAGCAGCCTCGAGAAGCGTTCTACAGCTGACAAAGGAGGCCCAGAAAGGCTCAGAATTGCTCTGTGGTCTCTGGGCGATAAATGGCAGAACTGCCTCACTAGGAAGTGAGTTTTTAATATCAGGGGAGTTGCACAGGGGAGAAAAGAAAGTCATAACTTTAATTTTGATGCTCCTTGAGTGATGATGTGGTTACATGAATGTAGCAAGCTTTCTCGCCAGGCTATCTTTTGTGGGACTGCCAGCTCTGTGATAATGACATGGAGACTTAGTAGTAATTATGAAAGCATGGCCTTAACTTAGACTTTTTTTTCCAACTAGCTTTTATAACTCAAGCTGCCTCTATTAGTCTACATATGGCCGCATGGTCCTGTACCATATGTTCTACTTCTCCAGAGTCTCTGGCAAAATCCGTGAACCTAGATTCCTCCTCCTCTTCCTCTCTTCCCCCTGAAATCCCACCTATCCCCTCCTGCCTAGTTATTGGCCATTTATCTCTTTATTAAACCAAGCAGGAGGCACCTTAGACAGAGACACATCTTTCCAGGGTACACAAATACTCTGCAACACACAAAGATGAACTCACGAGTTGGGAATAACCCAGGCAAGTGGTCAGATGCCATAGCTAAGGAACACAACACACTGCAGAGTGCTCCTGGTTCCTATCTTGCTTCCAGCTCTGCGCAAGTTCTGGTTCAGCTACTGCAGAGTAAGAGGAGAGCACGCCGTAACTCCTGAATCAGGAGGACGAGGAACCAACATTCTCAGCATGGATTGGATGGATGTTATTATTGTGCCATGACAGCGCTGGGAAAGTGGAGCTGAACTGTCCTAACCCGGAACCAACTGACTTCACACCGGACTTACACTGCTCTTCTACAATTTTTAAAAGGCATTTTTACCTTATTTATATATGCTTGCTAAGTTTTATGTGTAACGTGTGCAAGTGCCCATGGAGTCCAGAAGATGGTGCTGGATCCCCTGGAACTGGAATTACAGGTGGTTGTGAGAAGCCTAATGTGGGTGCTGGGAACCCACAACCAGGCCACTCCACAAGACCAGTGAGCCCTCTTAACTCCTGAGCCAACTCCTAGCCCCCCTTAACTGCTGAGCCATCTCCTAGCCCTTACAATCTGTATTTTTAAACACAGTGTCTAAAATTAATCTGAGGCTTTTCTGTCCGACATGGTCCTGCAGTTGCTTCCAAAACAATCATTCAGAGGCTTAATATTACTTATAAAAGTTTTGCTGATGGCTCAGCCTTATTACTAGCTACCTCTTACATTTAAATTAACCCATTTCTATTCATCTAATATTGCCACATAGCTGTGCTGTTACAGCTGGTGTTACCAGTCTGTTGTTCCTTGGGTAACTAGCTGGTGTCTTCTAACTCTGTCCTCCTTCTTCCTGTATTCAGTTTGGCTTTCCTGTCTAGCACTATCCTGCCTTGCCATGGGCCAAAGCAGATTTATTTATCAGCCAATGGGAGCAACACATATACCCATCAAACAGAACGACATCTTACAGCAGTCTCATGATGTAGTCCTGGTTATCCTGGAACTCGATGTATAGTCTAGGCAGGCCTCAAATTTACAGAGATCTAATTGCCTCTCCCTCTTGAATGCTAGGATTAAAAGGTGTGTGCTACCATCTTCTGAGTCATCTGTTCCCACACCTATGTTCCCATCTACCTAAATTCAAGAAAAGGGTACGAAAGATTGATACCTGTTCTTCCCCCAACCAAACACCAAGAGTTCCAGGAACTGCAGTTTATCATCAAGACTTTGGGGTTTCCAGGTTGTTAGGGTCAAGGACCCTTATAGAACTGAGATCTGAAGAGCTGACTCATCACTTGTATTGAGTAAACGTCTCTCTTCAGATCCCAGGTCAGAGATGGGGTAAAGTTGGAAGACTCCAGCAGCCCTCTCCCCTTTCCCATAGTGGTCAAGGTCAACCTGTAGTCAGATAAATCACCCAGATGTAAATGAAAGGTACTTAAAAATGGTTTGGTTTTGTTGTTGTTGTTTGTTTGTTTTTTGAGGCAGGGTTTCCCTGTGTAACAGTCCTAGCTGTCCTGAAACTCTTGTAGACCAGGTTGGCCTCAAACTCACAGGAATTCACCTGCCTCTGCCTCCCGAGTGCTGGGATTAAAGGAAAGGCATGTGCCACCGCCGCTGGCTTTAAAAATGGTTTTTAATAGAAGAAAACTACAAAAAGAAGTTAAGCCCCAACCCTTTGTGTGCTCCCCACTCTTCTCCTTTCTTCCCCACTCTTAGCCCGTTTCTGAGGTACAGCAGGCTAGACTCCTCTTCTGTTAGGGAATGATGACTCTTTGGAGTTGGGGCTTTGGGATCCCTTCAGAGTTGGTCCTCATCCAATTTGTAGTCCGCTGAGAGGACAGGAAAAGTGCTCTCTCCCAGTCTCCTCTAGTGATTTCTTGGCCTCTCTTGTCTTTTACTCCTAAAAAAGAAAAGAAAAGGTATGTGCCATAATGTCTGCCCTCCCCCAGCCCCCCCCCCTGCTGCTTCCAAGATAGGCTATTGCATGCAGCGAGACTGGCTATGAGCACATTGCTGCCATTGGCAACCAAATGATGGGGTTGAAGACCACACACACACACACACACACACACACACACACACACACACACACACACACCTCCTTTTGCATGTTTCCATGACAGCAGTGTAGACTTGGTTCGTGGAGTTAAATCCTAAAAAGTGTAAGGACAGCCACAGGTGCCAGGGAAGCCCTACTGAGCCATCTAACCTGCGCTGTCTTGGATGTGGACGGAGCAGTGGGTGGAAACTGGATAAGACTGGTTCTGAGAAAAGGAACTGACAGTGGAAGAAGGTACTTTTCACTGTGGCACTGCTGAAATACCAAGGCTTGTTCCTGGCACGTTTCCAGCCTTGCCCTCTTCTATTTTCAAATAAGATTAAGGGACTAAAAACTTCTGCTTGGAAAGCCCCAGAGGTGAGTGTGCTCGTTTTGGAAGCGTGTTTGAAAAGTAGAAAGCCCACATTAACATGCTGCATCTACCAACATGGTTTTAAGAATGAAATTGCTTTAAAGAATTTATTTTGATCTGTACAAAAGTGCTCTTCAAATATTTTATATTCATTAATATAGAATAATGTTTGTTCACATGGTTTATCAGAATCAGTGTGAGAATCTCAGTTTTCACTTTTCCTTTTTGAGGCAGGGTCTCACTGTGTAGCTCTGGCTGGGGTGGAACTTACTGTGTAGACCAGGATGACCTCAAACTCATAGAGATCTTTCTACCTTTGCCTCCTGAGTGCTGGGACTAAAAGTGTGTGCCATCATACCTGGCAAATATTTCTTGTACATGGCGTTGTTATGAGAAACATGCACCTATTTAATTTCTAATTCTTTCCTAAATACTCTCAAGAACACACAAAATTATAGCAAGGCAGTGACTTGTCCCTTACAGAAACCACTTCAAATGCTATTCCTGGTTTAAAGGATCAAGTTTAGAGGCTGGAATGATGACTCAGAGATTGAGAGCATTTACTGCTCTCACAGAGGACCCAGGGTCTGTTTCCCAGTGTCTGTGTCAGGCAACTCATAACCATTTGTATCTCTAGCTCCAGGGGATCCAAGCCTCTCTTCTGACTTCCATGGGCATCTGCAATTACAAACACAGCCCTCCCATACCTACACATAAGTAGACAACTTTTTTAAAGACGTTAAGTTTGTAAGTACACACACAATAAAATTTGGGTTATCTGAAAGCCATGTATAATGTATTTTAGACAAACATTTCTTTGTACCAACATTAAATATTTCCGATTTTAAGAACTGGATGTTTTCATCGGTAGCGGGGAGACAAGGGAGGGTGCCGATGAGGACGCACAGCTGATAACAACAGGACTTACGGAAAGTGCACAGCTCCTTGGAAAGCCCCGCTTTGCGTTGCCTCGAGTTTTCAGAACCAGAAAGGTAAAGAAAATGCACATATTACTTTGGTTTTGTGGATAGCTTGCAGCTATTAAGTTTCATTTGAACAGGTCTTCATCCAATCCCTAGGGAACAGGAACCACTTTTAATTAATTGTTTGTAAATGTTGGGGACAATAAGCAGCAACTGCTTTATGAATCTTTTTTACATGTAACATTAACATAGCTGCAATTAGTGGGCATAGAACTAAAGAAAATGCAAGTTGTAAGTTGTTTACTACCTACAATGTAAATTTTCTATTTAAAACACTCTTAAAACGTAAGTCATCAGTTTATCAGTATTGATTCAGGAAAAATCAAGATACGATCAATCTTGATTTACACCCCAGCGTAACAGGAACTATTGAGCAGTATGGAAGGGTCAGATGTGGTGTTTGAAATAAGTGGGTTTCTATGTTGTAACTAGCCATCTTTTCACACTTTTTGGATATTTTGTGATAAACTTAGTAGTTTTCAGTAGAAGCTGGGATATGAATGGCATGTCCTCGACCCTCAACTCTGCTTATAACCTTGCCATATTTGAGGTGGCTGTAGATCCTCTAACAGAAGGCCGGGTACCCTAGCTGATCAGGCTTAGACTGGCCTCAGTACGTTCCTGTTTAGCCTGGTGTGTGTATGTGTGTATGTGTGTGTGTGTGTGTGTGTGTGTGTGTTGGGGGGTGCGCACATGTGCACACCCTCACATTGGCACATGTGTGTGTGATATATGCTCACATGTCCATATGTGTCAACGAAGGGCAAAGAAGGTGACTTGCCTATCACTCTGTGCCTCGTTTGCCTGAGACAGCTTCTCTCACTGAACCTAGGGCTGGGCTAGCAGAAAGCCCCAGAAATCCTCCTGCCCCTCGGCCCACACAGCTGTGCTGCAGGTAGTGGTCACATCTGCTTCTTGCTCAGGTATGGAGGATTTGAACACAGGTCCTCATACTTAGACTGAAAGTGGTCTTACCCACTAAGTCAACTCCCGAGCCCTCTGGATGACTATTTTATTTTTCACATTTATTCTTTCTCCTCTCTCCATTCTTCCTCTTTATGTCTCTATCTCTTTCTCTCTTTGTGTTTTTGTGTGTTCCCATACATACGACAACATGCATGTAAAGGTCAAAAGGCAATCTTCATGATTTGACTCTCTCCCTCTACCTTTGTCTGAGTCATAACTGATGACTGAGGTTATCAGGCATGGTGGCAGAGCCATCATTCCTGCCCAAGGAAGATGAAACTTTTATTAACATCTAACATGTCAACAGCTTTATGGATTATCAGAAAATAAAATCCACATATAGAGAGCATCCAAATCATAATATGACTACTGCCGGCACTTCAAGCATCCATGTTCCTTTGTTTTAATCTTGGGAAGGGACCTTAAGTTTTTATAGAAAGACATCAAATATCAGATTGACAATAAGTCATGTCTACGAAAAGCAGAACTATACCATTTGATCTGGTTGACTTTTAAGCTGATCTATGCTCACCCTTATATTCTCTTTTGTTTTGTTTTGAGACGCTGTGTATTCTGGGCAGGCCCAAACACACAATCATTCTTAGCTAGTATCTTGACTGCTGGGATCACAGTAGTGTGCCACTGTGTCTGGCAGGATTAGATTTAAAATTGTATCATTAATTTGTGTTTGCCTTTGAACTTGATTTAAACAGAGTCTATAATTAAGTATTATTTTTAGTATACCTTTTCTTCAATATTGTGAGATTCATCTGTGTTATCACTGAGCAATGTTGCACTGTATGAGTATAATACATTCATAATATGGGACTGCCAGGGTTAATTTTAATTTAGGGCCCTCAGGGATTATGTTGCTGTGAAGTTCCATGGGTACATAGGTTCAGTTTTAATAGGTACTGCTGGTTCTCCAGAATGGTCCAAGTTTCATCTTTCCAGACATGCATGTGGGGCTGCTTATACTGCCACTCTCTGACAACACTGTTTAATTTTTGCTCTTGTGTAAGTGTTCAATGTTTTACTTCCTGTCAGTTGGGGATTGTTGTATAATATTAGTTAAAGATGTGTTCCATTTGTTTCTGCTGTGGAACATTTAATGAAGCAAAAATGTGTTGTATTTTTTTATGCTGCATTTGCTTAACTCTGTGTGACTGTGTTACTTTGCCTGTCTAAAACACTTGATTGGTCTAATAAGGAGCTGAATAGCCAATAGCCAGACAAGAAAAAGGATTGAGGGGAGCGCTGGTAAGCAGAGAGAGTAACTTGGAAAATAAATCTTGGAAGAGATGATCAAGAAGCAAGAAAAGGAGGACAGGAGGACATCAGGGGCCACCCACCTAGCTACACAGCAAGCCACAGAGTAAGAAGTAAAGAAAGGTATACAGAAATAGAAAATGGTAAAAGTCCAGAGGCAAAAGATAGCTGAATAATTTAAGTTAAAAAAAAGGAGGCTAGAAACAAGCCAAAGCCAGGCATAAAGCCTCTGTGCTTTATCTGGGAGCTGGATGGTGGGGTCCCTCAAAAAGCCAAAGAGTAAAAAATAAAACCAACAGTTACAGTGGATGTATTGTTTTAATGATGTGTTGATCTTTTGTTAATTTGGGAATCATTTGGATATTTCCTTCTGTAAGTTGTTAATTGAAGTCCCATCCCTCCTTTCTCTTTAGTGTCTGGTGTTCATTATGGATTTGTGAGACTTCTCTATATACAGTTGATACAAATCCTTGCTTGACTATAGATAGTACAAATACATTGTCATGTTCTGTGGATTTGCGTTTTAATTTTTCACTAGTATTATTTTGAGGATAACTTCTCCAATTTATCAATCTTTTTTTTCTTCTTGTAATCAGTTCTTGGGTGTGGTGGTTTGAATGAAAACAGCCCCCAAAGGACCATAAGGAATGGTATTATTGGGAGGTGTGGCCTTGTTGGAAGAAGTATGTTACTGTGCAGGGGTGGGCTCTGAGGTTTTAGAAGTCAAGTCATGCCCAGTGTCACTTTCTCTTCCTGCTGCCTGCGATTCCAGATGTAGAACTCCCTGCCTCTTATCCAGCTCCATGTCTGCCTGCATGCTGCCATGCTTCCCATTATGATGACAATGGACTAAACTTCTGCACTGTAAACCAGACCTAATTAAATGTTTTTCTTTATAGGAGTTGCTGTGGTCAGGGTGTCTCTTCACAGCAATTAAAATCCAAACTAAGACACTGGGCTATTTTAGAAAGTTTTGGACCTAATTCAAGATATTCATCCTTATTAATTTTAGAAACTTTACTGTGTTCCTTTTGAAATCTACCTCTGTAACCCACCAGAGTTAATTTTCCACCAATCTGGGTATCACCTGATGTGGTAGGATGATGGAGGAGAGTTATCTGTCTATGTTTCTTTCATTGGTTATTAATAAAGAAAACTGCCTTGGCCCTTTAAGAGACAGAAAATTAGGTAGGTGGAGTAGACAGAACAGAATTGTGGGAAGAAGGAAGTAGAGTGGGGGGGACGCTTCAGGCATTCACCATAGTGAGTCTCCATGCTTCTCCTCTCCAAGATGGACGCAGGTTAAGATCTCTCCTGGTAAGCCACACCTCGTGGTGCTACACAGATTACTAAATATGGGTTAAAGGAAGATGTGAGAATTAACCAATAAGAGGCTGAAACTATGGGCCAGGCAGTGTTTTAAAAGAATACAGTTTCCGTATAATTATTTCGGGTAAAGTTAGCCGGCGGCCGAGTGGCAGGAAACAGCCCCGCTGCTCCGTTCAACAGATTGGCGCCCAACGTGGTGACTAAATCCACTTAAAAACCTGAGTTGGCTTTAAATAAAGGAGAGCGAGAGTTTAACACAGCTTTTTGCTGTTTGCTAGGACGTGCCGTAAAGAGATTTCCTGTTTCGGCAATAGCGGCAGAGAAAAAGCTGAGTCACTTTAAAACGCGGCTTCCTTGTGCTGTGCCGCCAGCGTGAACTCTGGCTTTAAAGCATTTCAATGGCTTTTATAGGACTGGATATTTGTGTTCCCGCTTGGGATCAGAAGGAAAATGCTCTGAGACCGTGCCAATGGCTCCCTGCTCCCTGCCTGCACCTGGGCAGATGGCGGAATCAGGCTTAGGCGAGCGGGAGAGCATGGCGGATTCCTGCAGCCACAGAGAGAGATGTTTTCAGACTGCGCAGTGCTCTGTGTGTCAGATTTGGTTGTAACTTAGATGAAAAGAGTTTCTGTGCCGCACACTCAGTCTCAGAATTAAAGTGCTAAGTGTGGCTCCTACCTGGAGGCCCCAGAGCTAGTAGAGAATGGTACATCCTCCATTTTGAAATTGGAGAGAGGTGGAGCCAACATCCAGAACAGTCCGGCGGCTCTGCAGCTCAGAGGTGCAACTGATTCAGAGTCACAAGCGGCTCCGCCATGTTGGATTGGGTGTGGCAAGCCCGCAGTACCTGTTTTTGACCTAGGAATGTCGCCATGTAAAGGCACAAATCAAACTTGTTTCTCGACAGTAGAAGAATTACAGATTCACAATAGGACAGATTCAGACATAAAAGACTTTTAAATGAGTCACAATGTTGGATGCATGTATGTAGGCTTGAGAGAGAGAAAAAGAATATAGAGAATAAAGTTAATGCTTTTAAAAAAGGGGTAAAGTCTTTAAAGAGACAGAATAAAGTAAAGTGATAGAATGAAAATAAGCCACGTAAAAATGGAAAATTCACAGAGAGTCTGGATTATGTATTTTATTGTGTTTTCTTTGAAATTTTTGACTGTAAAGGAGCTAAATACAGAGAGACATTTCATTATATGGGCTGCCAGTCTAGACCAGAATGGACATCTTAACAGTATGACTTCAGAATTTGGATCTAAGAACATGATGCTTTGGAAAAGAGTTTCTTCTTTTGTTTTCACAGAGGACGAGACTCTGTGGATTGCTTCTATCCCAATATGGTATGATAGACCACGCCCTCCTGAAAGGTTGCTGTGAACATCTTCAAAAAAATTACTTCACTCAACTACCAACTGAGAGGAACCTAGCACACAGGTTACACCATGAAAGACCTAAATAACAGCGCCCCCATTCAGCAGGAAGCAGTTTGGAGAGAAAAAACTGCGCCCATTTTCCCAAATATTGCTTATAAATGTTCTTTTACATTTAAAGGGGGAGATGATATAGATATGAATTTGCATTGGTATAGATTTTAAGGTCAATTTTGTTATATGTATATGTATTTCTGATCTTGATTAAGCTATTGTGATTGTAGTTCATTTTAAAAACTGTAATGTATAATTAGGAAATATAGATTGTTAATGGATAATCATTGATAATAGTTAAGCTTGTAGTAATGTTATTAGATTTTCTAGATATGTAGAGATATATTTCAGTTAGATAGACATTCTTCATATCTTTCAAAGACTGCAGAATATGGCATTTAATGTTTTAATAACTTAGGGTTTTTCATGACAATGAGACTCGTCTGCTCCTGGCAGCACCAATCTACTTCGAGAGGAAGATGGGCATTGAAGAGGCTACTTATGGAGTTTGTTAGCCATTTGGGCAAGAAACTGCTCTTGCCTGGACTGTTGCATAAACTGGACACAAGGAACCCACAGAAAGAGGACTGCTGAACTTGCCTAAAGGTGAGATGGCCTTTTGGGGTTCCTGGTTCATTAAAGAGTCTGCGAGACGTTCTGCAGGACACAGCAGAAAGTGACTGAACTGTCTTTGGAATTTCCTGCTTCATGGAAATGTCTGCTGGATACTTATGGGCCTGTAGGCTGAAGATGGATGCCCCAACGATACAGAGGAACTTTGGGTGACTGTCTAGGCAGCGAGTTGTCTCTGTCATTTCTAGAGTTTGAAAGTTGCAAATGACTTGTTTACTTAGGTAATATTATATCCTTCTGGAGTCTTTGATGGAGTTGAAGAATAAATAGATAGTTATAGATTTCCTTAGTTATGATAAAAGATAAAATAGATTTAAATATTGTAACTGTAATACTTGCTTGATAACTGTTTTGTTATATGTAATTTTGCTATGTTAAAGTGGAAGCCTTTCTTTTTTGTTTAAACAGAAAAAGGGGAAATGATGGAGGAGAGTTATCTGTCTATGTTTCTTTCATTGGTTATTAATAAAGAAAACTGCCTTGGCCCTTTAAGAGACAGAAAATTAGGTAGGTGGAGTAGACAGAACAGAATTGTGGGAAGAAGGAAGTAGAGTGGGGGGGACGCTTCAGGCAGTCGCCATAGTGAGTCTCCATGCTTCTCCTCTCTGAGATGGACACAGGTTAAGATCTCTCCTGGTAAGCCACACCTCGTGGTGCTACACAGATTACTAAATATGGGTTAAAGGAAGATGTGAGAATTAACCAATAAGAGGCTGAAACTATGGGCCAGGCAGTGTTTTAAAAGAATACAGTTTCCGTGTAATTATTTCGGGTAAAGTTAGCCGGCGGCCGAGTGGCAGGAAACAGCCCCGCTGCTCCGTTCAACAGTAGGAATGGAAGGAACAGACTGTTTAGGACTACTGGCTGTATTAGCCAGAGGTGTCCACTTATATGTAGGCCTCTTTCTGGATTTTTTTTTTTTATAACAACTGTCTGAGTAATCTTACCATTTGGCATCATTAGGAATTCAGCTTTGTTTTTCAAAATTGTTTTTTATTCTTCTTGGTTGTTTGAACTTCCAAATGTATTTTGAAACATTTTGTGAGTTTTCACAAGAAGCCTCAGGGCTTTGAGACTGGATTGTAATACATGGATCATAGATAAACATGGACTCTTCTAAGACACAAGCATAATTCCATCAATTTATACTATGAAATTCTCTCAATACCTTGGAATTTTCTGAGCAAAGTTTTATTCATGTCCCATTATATTTTTCTATGTTTTTAAGGCTGGGCGTGTGCCTATAATCCCATCACTTGGGAGACTGATCGTGGAGGACTGTAAGTATGAGTCCAGCTTTGGCTATCTAGTGAGACAGTAATTTAAAAAAAACAAAAGATATACTAAATAACAGTGTTATTATGTTGCTAGTTTATTGGTATTATACAGAAATACAACTGATGCTTCAGTATTGACTTTTTATCTAGCAAATTTGTTTAGATTTATTATTTTGTTATTAATTCCACATGTCTGAGATGTTTATGAGATTCTTTCTTGTTTTGTTTTTGTTTTTCAAGAAAGGGTTTTTCTGTGTAGCCCTGTATGTCCTGGAACTTATTCTGTAGACCAGGTTGGCCTTAAAGACAGCGATGCACCTGCCACTGTCACCCAAATTCTGGAATTAAAGGCATGCACCACCATTATCTGGTTCATTTATGAGATTAATAATGTATATAGTTGTGCTATGTGTGAATACTGATTACACTAGCCAGAATCATGAGCATAAAGGAAGATCATGATGTACACTAAAGCCTTTGTGAGGAAATGCATGCATGTGCCCAGTTCATGCGTACAAGGTGTGATTGCGAGGCCAGAGGACACTCAGGTGTCATTTTGAGTCAGAATTTTTCACCTGCCTGTACAGTGAGTCCCAGAGATCCACCTGTCTCTACCTCCCAGCAAGGGGATTGCACGCACACATTACCAGGTCCAACTCTTTCTGTGTGAGTCTCGGGGATCGAACTAGGGTTTTCAAAGGCAAACAGATATTAACCGAGCAACCGCCCTAGCCCCTTAATTCCCTCCTGATCGCCACATTTGCCATGTAGATATGGCACTTACTACAGATGTTTAGGAGATAATCTTGATTGAAATAAGGAAAAGGTCTGTTTTGTTCGCTGAGTTTTTTCATAGATTTTTTATTTTATTAAGTATTTTTGCAGCCTCTGTTGAAACCATGTATATTCCATTGAAATTGTGATTTTTCAAAGTGAAATTGACACTGAATCTCTTCAATGAGCTCAACACAGCAAAGTCGGTTTACCCTGGCCCATGCAGCCAGTGCCATGTGCTGCCTGGTGGGTGCCTATGTAGCCCAAGAGCTAAACGTCTATGCACTTGGGTGACATCAATGCTATTCTCCTTTCCCAGTTGATTCTTCTTAGGTTTGGCTATCTGGATTTTGGTGACTTAGGCTTGTGAAATGAATAATGTTTGAAAAGGATTTTAAGAATGATACTTTTCAGCTGGGTGATGGTGGCATACGCCTTAAATCCCAGCACTCAGGGAGGCAGAGGCAGGCAGCTCTCCATGAGTTTGAAACCAGTATGGTCTACAGAGGAAGTTCCAGGACAGCCAGATGTTGACTGAGGTTTCTGTTCCACCTGGTTCCCCAGCCATTTATTCCCAGAGAAATCACAGAGAGGTCTACATTAATCATAAACTGATTGGCCCATTAGCTCAGGCTTCTTATTAACTCTTATAAATTATATTAGCCCATTATTCTTATCTGTGTTAGCCACATGGCTCAGTACCTTTTTCAGTAGCGAAGTCACATTTTGCTTCTTCTGTATCTGGACAGGACTGAGGAGGAGTGGGCTTCCTCCTTCCCAGAATTCTCCTGTTCTCATTGACCCGCCTCTACATCCTGTCTGGTTGTCCCACCTATACTTCCTGCCTGGCTACTGGCCAATCAGCATTTATTTAAAACATAATTGACAGAATATAGACAATTGTCCTGCACCAGCCAGAGATACACAGAGAAATCCTATCTCAACCCCTCCTCAAAAAATAACAATAAAAAAAGATACTTTTCACCTCTCAAATAGCTGATAGTATTCACCAATAAAGCCTTCTGCACAGTAGTGGTGGTTTATTTATTTATTATGCATTTTTGTGGTACAGTTTTTTTATTTATTTTATGTGCATTGGTATTTTTCCTGCATATATGTCTGTATGAGGATGTTAGTTCCCCTAGAAATAGAGTTGCAGACAGATGTGAGCTGCCATGTGGCTTCTGGGAACTGAACTCAGGTCCTCTGGAAGAACAGCCAATGATCTTATCCCCTGAGCCATTTCTCCAGCCCCAAGAGTCCAAGTTTTAAGTAGATAAATAATATTTAAAATTTCTATTTCTCTTGTATTGGTTTCAATAAGTTTTTTTAAAAAATGTTTTATGTCTATTCCCATAAACCTTCTAATTCATCTCCATGAAATAATATTTCACATCATATTTTAAAGTTTATAGAAATATTTCATTTCTAACATTCATAATTTATGCCTTCCCTGTTTTGGTGCCTTCCTGGCATTAATCAATTTTGTGAATTCTGACAAATTACCAATTTCTAACTTTGTTAATCTCTACTGTGTACTTTGGTTTCCTGGTCCATTAACTAACTGCGTCTCTTTCTCAAATGCCTTAAAGTAACAAGTGGTTTTGAGCCATTAAGATCTTTTAACCTATGCATTAAAAACTACATGCATATTTTATTATGCTATGGTGTTAGTTCTAACTGCTAAGCTTTGATGTATTGCATTTTTCTTATTTAATAAAAGTATTTTCTGGTTCCTATTGTTCTTTCTTCCTTAGCCTTTTATTTCTTAATAATAATAAATAATTATTAGCTTAATCCCTTTGTGATCAGAGAAAATATTCAGTGGAATTTCAATTCTTTGAAATTTGTGGAGAGTTTACTTAGTGGTCCGGCCAGTACTCAGCTTTGGTAAATGTTTCATGTGCAAGTGACACCATTGTTCTTACAGTTCTTGGGGATGCAACCATTATAAGCTGTCAAATTTATAACTGTTATTTTAGGTCATTATTGACCTTTGTTTTAGGGTTTCTCTTGCTGTGAAGAGGCACCATGACCATGCCAACTCTTAGAAAGGAAAACATGCTGGGTGGTGGTGGCACATGCCTTTAATCCCAGCACTCAGGAGTTCAAGGCCAGCCTGGTCTACAAGAGCTAGTGCCAGGACAGGCTTCTATACAGAGAAACCCTGTCTCAAAAAACCAAAAAAGAAAAAAAAAGGAAAAACATTTAATTGATATGACAGCTTAGAGTTCAGAGGTGTAGTCTATTATCATCAAGGCAGAACATTTCTGCATGCAGGCAGACATGGTGCTAGCTAAATATTGAGAAGGCAGGCAAGAAGAAGTGGACTGTCTCACTGGGAGTGACTTGAGCATTTATAAGATGCCAAAGCCTGCCTCCACAGTGACATATTTCCTCCAACAAGGCCATACCTCCTACTAGTGCCATTCCCTTTGGGGGCCATTTTCTTTCAAACCACCAGGACTGTTAAACTGTTTTCCAGCAGCTTCTGAGAGAAGTGGGTTAAAATCATTAAGTCCTGAAATGGAGTGGTATGTCCTCTTGCTTCGGTTTTTGTCTCAGTAGGTTTTGAAGCTGTCAAGTAGAAGACAAGTTGAGCATTTCATCATCTAATGTTTGGCTTCTCCCCTCTACAAGCTCCATGCTCTTTGCACTAGAACCTTCCACTTCTTTCAGTGTGAGGCATAGTAGTAGTGTTCTTGATTTTTGGTTTGAGACAGGGTCTCACTATGTGGCCCTAATCGGCCTGTGACTCACTATGTAGACCAGGTTGGGTTTGAAATTCACAGATCTCACCTGCTTCTGCCTTCTGAGTCCCGGCCACCTGACCTGATCACCCAGAAGCTTTAATGCACTAACTCCTATTCCATCTCACCCAACTTCATGTGTAGTTTCTGTTGGGCAGGTGTTTAAAGTTGTGCCAGACACCGTCGAGTTCATCACTCCAGGTTCATTTTCCTTTCACATGGCATTTCACTTAGCTAGTGACGTTGGTTTTGTTTGGAGGAGTCTGTGGTTTGTTTTGGTTTTCTTTTTTCTTAATTCCCCTCCACTTTTGCTTTTTACTGCAGAGGTCTACCATGTGCTAGGCCTGTGGCTGGCCACTGAGCACACCGCTCCTTGCCTTCACTTTAGGGTTTTGCTGACTAGAGGATTCTCAAGGCAGTTGCTTTCTTTCACCTTTCTAGAGAAGCCCTTCCTTTGCTGTCGCTATGTCACTGCGAGACTTCTGTTGAGTCTGGAGTAGGATCATCAGCTGCAGCGTACATGAGCATTCTTGTACCTGTCCTGTTCTCTGCACTTCTCTTGTGAAATAGTCTACCCTCTTTTCTCTTTCTGCTCCATGACCCTCATCCTTTCTCCTTTGTTTCAGTGTCTTTTAAATTGCACCTCAGGCTGCATATTCTTCTTTGGCCTTCCAGCTAGTGTGCACTCTCCAGTACTATGCAACTTGCTATATGATCTTCTATGTCAGTGTTTCTCAGTCTGTAGGTTGTGACACTCTTGAGGTCAATGACTTTCATAGGAGTTGCAGTCATTTTTGTTACAGTTCATACAATAGAATAATTACAGTTATGAAGTAGCAAGGAAAATGACTTTATGGTTGGTGGTCACCACAACATGAGGAACTTTTTAAAGGGTTGCAGCATTAGGAAGGTTGAGAAACAGTGTTACGTAGTAATTCTGATAGTGTGCTCTTCTATAAATTGGCTTAAATTTCTTTTTTTCCGTAGTATTTGGTTTATTGTCTTTGGTATAAACAGCAGTTCTTTACTGACTAATATTCAATCTGAGATCTGGAATGGAGGCATGGATGATTTGGTTTTGTTTCCGAGTAGGCAGTAAGTAGAGTTAGAAGCAGATCATATCAACTCCCCTAGGAGCAGTCAGGGTTCACAGGTGGATTGAAATGACTTAAAGTTCACATCTGAGACATTCTCTTGGACTTCAATGTCAATGGAGCTTACAAGATGATAATAAGCCTTGCCACCAAGGGAACTGCAGAGGATCTAAGGGATTGTTTTATTTGAATGCTGACAAGTTGGAGGGTAGAGAAGACACAGTCTGTTCCTTATTACAGTAGCAATAAGCAGTTCCCTGAATTATAGGCCTCACAGCGTAAGGCAAAGCAGGGCATGTGCCTTATAGAGTAGGAACTCAAGCATAGGGAAGTCAGGTCTATATCTACAGGCAGACTAGAAAAGAAACAGCCATCTCTGCCTATAAGCGCTCTAAGAACTTGAGAGCTGTGAAGAATTGTCTCCCAGCAACAGATACAGATGATCCCAATTAGTTCATTTCACTTTTGAATGTAAAGAAATAGCAAAAAGTGGCCAGTTTGAGGAAACAGTCAATGTGAAATAGAAGATGGCAAACAAATAGAATACAATACTGAAGAAAATAGATAATAAAATAGAAAATAACAATTCTAATTAAAATCCTCAAGGAAAATAAAGAAGTATTTTTAAGCACTTTTCTCTCCCCATCTCCCCTTACCCCTATCCCACCCCACCCCCAAGTTCCCAATTTTTGCCTGGCAATCTTGTCTACTTCCAATATCCAGGAGGATAACTATATATTTTTCTTTGGGTTCACCTTCTTATTTAGCTTCTCTAAGATCACGAATTATAGGCTCAATGTCCTTTATTTATGGCTAGAAACCAATTATGAGTGAGTACATCCAATGTTCATCTTTTTGGGTCAGGGTTACCTCAATCAGGATAGTGTTTTCTATTTCCATGAGGAGCAGAAGGAGGAAGAACATGAGCAAGGAAGTCAGGACCTCGAGGGGTGCACCCACCCACTGAGATGGTGGGGCTGATCTAATGAGAGCTCACCAAGGCCAGCTGGACTGGGACTGAAAAAGCATGGGATAAAATCAGAATCCCTGAACATGGCAGACAATGAGGGCTGCTGAGAAGCCAAAAACAATGGCACTGGGTTTTGATCCTACTGCATGTACTGGCTTTGGAGGGGCCTAGCCTGTTTGGATGCTCATCTTCCTAGACCTGGATGGAGGGGGGAGGACCTTGGACTTCCCACAGGGCAGGGAACCCTTACTGCTCTTTGGACTGGAGAGGAAGGGGGAGAGGAGTGGGGGGAGGGGGAGGGAATTGGGAGGCGGGGAGGAGGTGGAAATTTTTAATAAAAAATAATAATAATAAAAGAAAAATTAAAATTAAAAATACAAAAGAAGTATTTTTAATTTTTTTATTATTTTTTGTAGTCCTAAAACAATAACTCTAAGAAAAATGATCAAAGAACACACAAAGCACCTCTGGAGTGAACTTAAAATAAAGTCTTCAGAAATCTTTCAGAAAATAGAAGATTTAGAGAAGCAAAAAATTATGAAAAACAAGTTCTGCAAGAGGCTGTTACCTTTTCTCCACCATATGTATTCATTTTTTAAAAAGATTTATTTGCATTTTATATGTGTGGGTATTGTTCTGCCTGCATGTATGTCTGTGTAGCATGTGTGTGCAGTGTTTGCCAATGCCAGAAGAGGACATCAGGTCCTTTGGAACTGGAGTTACAGATGTTTGTGAACCTCTATGTGGGTACTGGGAATTGAACCTGGGTCCCCTGGGAAGGCCAGTCAATGCTCTTAGTATCCGAATCTCCAGTCCCATATATTCACTTCTTATAAAGCCTTAGCAATTGGGCAGAATTTCCAGCAATAGCATACAAGAAAACAAAACCAAAACTAAAAACAAACAACAACCAAAAATACCCCCCAAAACCCATATTTGTGCTGCAACATTACTTTGATATTTCAGAACACAAATATTAAAGAGAAGACCTGAACCATGGTGGACAAGGGAAAAGACAAGTACAATCAAACTCCAGGATGATTAGGGGTAGGTTCACCCCAACCTTGTTTACCTGTCTCCAGATGTGTGTGTGCATTAACCTGAGCTCTTATCCTGGGTCACTGACATCTTTTAGAGTAAGGTCATTTCTGATCTTTCCCTGTCCCCGCTTGGTGCATGGAAAGCCATCATGTCTTTGGGGAACTCACCTTTCTGCACAACGTCTTTTTAGGTTATCTTCCATATTGCATTCTTATTGAATTCTGGGGATGTTGCCTCTCTCTGTTTCAATTGTTCTCACAAGCTTCCGTGGAGGCAGAATGACTATGGTGTTGGGTTTCCATGTCTGCTTCCACAGGACGCGTGCCTCCCCGCACTCTCCTGGATGTTCTCATCACAACACTTGTCTTTCTATCCCTCTGCACTCACTCCAGTATCTCTTTCTGCCCGTATCTAGTTTGCATTCTCTAGCCATCACTGCCCAATTCTCAGCACTTTACAGGCCTATTCTGCACACTGGGAATCAGCTTTGGCCATGCTTTACTTCTCCATCTCTTGCGAACAAGCTGATCTTGTTAATTGTTTTAAACAATTGTGCTAAGTAGCTTCTTTAAAATTCACAACTCTTACTTTCAAGTGGGCCTTGGAAATTGCTGGGCAGACCCACAACTCTTCCACAAATCCACTCTGCCATTCTTGACGGTGACTGCCTTAAAATTCTTTCTCAAGCTTCCAGTATTTCACATAGGCCAGGCAATCTAATGTTTGCTTCGCACTTCACTGAGAAAACAGAAGGGATTATGTGGAAACCCCCTAGATTCCCACCACAGTCACCTGCAAGTGTCTGCCTTCTTAGCATGCTTTCCTGCCTCAGAAGTGCAGAGCCTCCACCTGTGTGCTCAATCTCACTGCTCTCTCCAGGGTTTCAAGCCTCACCCCTACTGTTCCTAGCTGCTGCTGCATTCTCAATCAGCCTTGGGGCACCATAGTAAAAACACAGCTCCTGTGCAGAACAAGATTTCTTGAAAGATTGTGTAGTTGGGTTTTTCTTTGGGCTGCCAGCTCACAAATAATGACACGGAGACTTAATAATTATGAAATTCAACCTAGGCTTGTGTCACTAGCTCTTATAATTTAATCTACATTCTGTCGCGTGTCATCTCTCTATACTGCCCATGCTGTTTCCTCCATGTCTGGCTGGAAACTCTTTTTTCTTCTTCCCAGAGTTCTCTGCCTTGAAGTCCGGCTTATACCTCCTGCCTAGCTATTGGCTGTTCATCTTTCTATTATGCCAACCACAGCAATACATTTTTCACACAGTGTACAAATATCCCACAAGCCTGTCAGCGATGTTAATGGCTCTCTTTAGCACATGTGCATCACACTTGTGTTCCCAGCAGTTCCCTTACACAGACTTCATCAGTGGTTCTCCCAGTGGCTTCACTAACAGCTGAGAAACCCTTCCTTGTGACGTGATGCCATCTTGCTTTCCCTCCTGTCTCATTATCCCCTCTGCTTTTGCTCTGCTGGGATTCCCAGTATGATTCCCAGGGTTACTTTAGATCCTCTTTCCATAGTAACTCATCCCAGAAACAAGAGGGACCACGTGCAGTTCTGACCTCTCCTGAGATGCAGGTGTGGCTAGCTTACTCTTTGACAGTTTTGCCCGCAACTCTCCGACAAAGGCTTAACAAATAGAAAAGATTAGGCCTGAACTCAAGCTCCTTTTTTCCTCACCACTGTCCTTACCTTCCATTCATTCAGCAACCCTTGCCAGCCACCCCCGCACCCATGTTGGTCTTTAAGGCCTCCCAAGTTTATGTCACCTCACGCCCCATGCACTGTGGCTCTTCTCTCTTCCCTTTTCACATGGCCAAAGCTTAATTTTTGCTGGTTTAAGACAAAATGTCAATTCAAAAAAGTCAAAGTAAGCAGCCATTCTAACAGTCCTTCCTAAGCCTTCCTGTCTGCCTGTTCTTGCCTACACAGGCTTGGTGAGGGTGGGCTGGGTCAGACTAGGCACTCAGTGACTGTGTTTAGACTTGTCATTACCACAACAAACATGTGAGAGAAACAATTGAAAATATTACTTAGGTCAATAACTTGTCTATACAGACAGGTACTCCTATCATTCAAATGTTTCCTGTGTTCTAGAAGAACTTACCATCAATGCTATCATCTGTAAGGAGTTAACACTTTATCCGCCTCCACCCTATCATGTTAAGACTTAATGATATAGAAGACAGTTAAAAGACTAAGGGAGTCTAGCTTGACGTATACTGTATAAGGTTTGCCATCTGCTTCCCTTTATGTAGAAGACTGCTCTTCCGTTCCTGGCCACCCAGACCCAAATAATCACACAGCAACTATATTAATTACAACACTGTTTTGCCAATGGCTCAAGCACATTCCTAGCTAGCTCTTATGTCTTAAATTAACCCATTTCTATTAATCTGTGTATCTCCACAAGGCCATAACATTACCTCATTTCTGTCTTGTTTCCTCAGTGGTTGGCTGGCGTCTTTTTCCTTAAGCAGCTACACAATGTCTCCTTGACTCCGCCTATTTTCTTTCTATATCTCTGTTTGGATTTCCCACCTGGCTTTACTCTGCTAAGCCATTGGCCAAAGCAGCTTTATTCACCAGTCAATAAAAGCAACACAGATACAGAAGGACATCCCACACCATCTCCCCTTTCCCCTAAAAAAGTTATTTAAATATATGGATCTGTTAATAAAATTATAACAGAAATATATTAGTCTATTCTCCATATTCATGGATTTCATAACTATGAATTGAAAAATTCTCATAAAAACTGTCTATATCAAGTAGCTACATTTTTTATACTTGTAGTAATCCCTAAACAATAATTTTTAAAACTGTAGTCCCTGGTAAGTCGACTGCTCTCCAGTGGAAGGCTACACATCCAAGACTGTATGGCAGCATCAACTGGACTGATGGGTTTATTAGAACTAACTGAACAAAAACAACCAAACAACAACCAATACCCCCAAACCCCAACAAATCAGACACCAACCAACCAACCAACCAACCAACCAACCAACCAACAACCAACCAACCTAATAAAAGACAACCAAACAAAAAACCAACCAACAAAACCCAACCAAACAACCAAATAACCAATCAATCAACCAAACAAAAACCCACAAGGAAGGATAGGGAAAGAGGGATGGATCTGAAATGACTTTGGGGGTACATGATCAAAGCGCATTGTATGCAATTCTCAAAGAACTAATATTTAAAAAAATTATTTCCTTCCCTAAATATTATACCCAACAAAGCATTTATATTGCATTAGGTATAGTAAGCAATCTAAAAGTGACTTACAAAACATGAAAAAATAATGTTAGGCTATAAATACCATGCCACACATATCTGCACTGATTCTTGGAACAATCTCCAGTTACTGGAGTTTCTGTATCTACTCATCTGTTAACAAACAGGCATATATTCCACTATAGCTCAAAGCTGTACAAACATTTTCATTAGAATTATGTCTGAAATGTATTAGTTTTATATCACTACAATCCTTATTAGTAACAGCAAACTAGAATAGGGAATTTATAGAGATTAGATTTCTAAAATCTCAAGAGTATTTTCATGAATTAATGATTTTTTTATTTTTATATGGATAGTGTTTCAAAATGAAAACAAAATATGCAACCAAAACAAGTATGCAAAACATTTTATTTATAACAGATCAACATTTTGACATGAAAGGTAGCCACTTTCAGTTTCTCAGGAATGCCTAGAATCCAACAGTTCAGAAAGACTACTCAATAATTTCACTACAGGTAAAAGAAGTAAATGGCTTTGCCTGTGGCAAATTATTTTTATAAGCTTTTGACTGTATGGGGAAGCTAGCTTTCCCAGTAAGTAAATGTAATCCAGGTGTATTAAAGCCAATTTATACAACAAATGAGAATCATCGATATGCATGAACTGTGTTTAAATGAGTTATTTTTATCAAAATAATTCATTCTTTAAAAAGGCCTGACATTAACCCTTAAAATCAGTCACCCCTTTTCTATGCTCTGAGTCACTGTGTAGACAACCATCCAATTCCAGTGAGCTGTCCATCAACACATGGATGGGAGCAGCCCCTGAGTTTAAAGGACCAGTGGTGACTAAGCAGCACTAACTTACCCAATGCCACTTTCAGTTTACAAAAGGAAAAGCAATCCCCAAAGGTCCTAAAGGTTTCAGTACTTCTCAGACAGGACGAAAAGGTAAACGGCAAAGTTTAAGCATCTTAAATGTGTTACAGGAAGTAGGTATTACAGTTCAGACTTATATTTTCTTGTGAATTTCAACTTGGGGACAAACAATTATTGGCTCTTCTCAGTACATTTCTTTTTGAGCACTTCAATCTGGTACGAATGTTGTGAAATTCACCCTGGCTACTTCTCGCCATGCTCAAGTGCTGTTTTTCCTCGGGTAATTCATTGTATGCTCTAAGTGCTGGGAGACTAAACAGTACTTCAGGATTTTCAAGAGAGATGTGAAATGTTTTAAGTCTCATCATTGTCTACTTATTGTAGGAGCTGTCATTCAAATTCACCACAGAAGCCTCAAATACTGTGTGAAAGGAATGTATGTAATTCCTACAGAATACACAAACTCAAGTCCAAAAGGCACAGAGTAATGCTGGTGGCTCTTTCTAGTCAGTTAAGAAATAATAAAAAGTCTGCATTATTCTTTCATAATTTAAATACTTAAGTAATCTCCACTTTTATTATTTTATAACAATGACTTCAAATTTACATTATTTTAAGTACCATTGTAGTAGCTTAG
This sequence comes from Arvicola amphibius, assembly GCF_903992535.2. Taxonomy (NCBI): domain Eukaryota; kingdom Metazoa; phylum Chordata; class Mammalia; order Rodentia; family Cricetidae; genus Arvicola; species Arvicola amphibius. Next base: position 109,179,494 of record NC_052058.2, on the reverse strand, counting down.
AGTATAATACAGATATTTGCGAGCATCCCATCCAAAAATAAAAAAACAAAACAAAACCAAAAACCCCTCTTCACTATACATATATATATATATTATATATATAAAAGTTATTCTCAAAAATAAGAACATAAAATAGGGACTTGGTACAGATTTTTAAATCAAGTTTCTATTACCACAGTTATAATTCCCAAACCAACAGATATACAGTAATAATCAAAAGCAGTGCAAATATCTTTGGAGATTAGGATAAAATTATAACACAAGAAAATAAGATCAGGAAATAAAAAGGTAAGCGCTTCAAGTACAAGGAGCCAGTCTGCTTGAGGTTCACTTTAGTGTTCGCTGGGGCTCCCTTCCTGTTTCTACTTCTTCCTCTGGAACACATTGGCCAGCATGGCACCTGAGGTTGTCAACTGACCCATTTTGTTCAAAAACTTGGTCTTTGTGTCTTCACTCACTAAACTTGCAGCAATTGACATTGATCTAGAAAAGAAAATTTAGGATGAGCGCAAAGCAACTAAAACTTTGGGCCACAGCACATTTGTGGAGGTCAGGAGAGCTGTGGTTGTCTCTTTCCACCACAGGGCTCAGCAGACTTGGTGGCAGGTGCCTTAACCTGCTGAGCCATCTTGGGGGCCTCCAGGTTTTCATGGTTAGTAACAGATCATTACATTACAAAGGAAATGAAGATTTGTAAAGAGGGATTTTTCTGTGTCATCTTAGATTTGGTATTTGACATGATAAGAGCAGCAACAGTTAAGATCACCTATGGTTGAGAACAGAACCTAGGCTCCACTCTCCTGCTGTGAAGTCTTGGGGAAGTTGTTTGTCTATACAATGAACCTGCTTTAGAGGGCTCCTGGAATTACTCAGATGCCAAGTGGGAGGGACATGATAGCATTCTCAAAGTCTTAGTAGTTAATGGCTGTTCTTTTACTTGCCTGCTCGGTCTTTTTTTGAGAAAGATCTCTCACTGGCCTGGGTCTTAGTGATCTGGCTAGTCTGGCAGACACAAAACCCAAGGGATTCCCTATCTCTACAGCCTTGGAGCTTCAATTATAAGAATGTACTACCATGTCCTTAAAAAACACAACACAAAACAAAACACGAAAACAGGGTGCTGGGATTGAAGTCAGGCCTTCATGCTGCATGGAGCTATCTTCCTCCTAGACTTATGTAGTTTTTCAATGGTTTTTTTTTTTTTTGTTGTTGTTGTTTTTGTTTTTCAAGTCAGGGTTTCACTGTGTAGCCCTGGCTGTCCTGGAACTCACTTTGTTGACTGGCCTTGAACTCACAGAGATCCATTTGCCTTGCCTCCCAAGTGCTGGGATTAAAGGTGTGCACCACCACTGCTCAGCCACTTCATTCAGTTCTTACAGCAAGTCTGGAACACAGTACTACCTATTCCCAAAATGAGCAAATTAAATCACAGTGAGGTTTGCACTGTGATAACAATCCTATTCCCTTTTCACGCTGTGTGTCTGTGTTCTGAACAACTAGCTGCATTAACTTCAATTAACTGTCTTCAAACTAATTTCTTCTCTCCTTTACAGCAACCTAGTGTGCAGGAAGTAAACACAATCTGAATGACTATGAAAGATGGCTTATTATCACACTGCTTAACAGGAAGAGAACCCTGATCAAGCACTTTTTTTTTAGTGCCCAACAAGCGTCCTGCAACAGACAGGAAACCAGCTTACTGCCTTGTGGTTTTGATGAAGATGCTTTAGATCTTATAGGTTCTGTCTCCTTGTCTATAGCACACAGCTTGCAGTTTCTACTGTAAAACGCCCTGAGGATTAAACAAGGGAATGTGTACAAACAAATAAAGGTCAATGTATGGCAAGCTGCAAGTGTTCCAACTTGCCTCATTTTAGAATTCATTTATTTTTCAGATGGACATGGTGGTGTACACTGGCAACCCAGCACGCAGGAGGCAGAGCCAAGGCTAAAATATTGGAGTGGGTGGGGAAGCTCTCTTTTTATCATAGGAGGTTAAGAAAAGTTCTAAATACAGAGGCAAAAGACTTACGTGTACTGGCTGCAGGTGTATGTGCTTATTAATATGTGTGAGAACTCATGACTGATCGAATGAAATGCGCATTTCAGCAGTCAGCCTCAAAGGAAATTGTGCTTGAGCTTTACTTATGATTAGATGCACAAAACCTTAATTCTTCGCTGAAAATACAGTACATGAACCCATATATAAATTCTTCCCATTTCTGAATGTTCAACATTCTAACTTGAATTGGATCCATAATTCATTGAATCTTTGAATTCTATTAGTTTGGCTAGAATATCCCCACATGTGAAAACTCCTGTAACAAATTATAAGTACTTCAATAGCACAACAGAAATGTCTCTGAGGCCTTTAAAGATTCCTAGGCTGGGGACTGGAGAGATCACTCAGTAAGTGAGGCACCTGTCATCAAGCCCGACAACTCAAGTTCTGGACCCACATAGTAGACTCCTGCAAGTCTTCCTTGGATCTTCATACGTGTGTGCCTTTGATACCTGTGCCCCCACTAATCACACACACACACACACACACACACACACACACACACACACACACACACACCCCACACATACCCACCTCTATCTCCTATCTTTAGGTGCATATAATATTGAGAGGGAAGGTACAAAGACAGGGTAGAGATTTGAATCTTAAAGTCCCTAAAGTATTACTCATGATTGGTTGGTTCAACACTTCAGAAAAATCTGACTTGAACAGTTTCCTTCCTTCCTTCCTTCCTTCCTTCCTTCCTTCCTTCCTTCCTTCCTTCCTTCCTTCCTTCCTTCCTTCCTTCCTCCTTCCCTCCCTCCCTTTCGAGATAGTGTCTCACTATGTAGCCCTGGCTGTCTTTGGCATTACTATGCAGACTAGCCTGGCACTGAACTCTCAGAGATCTTCCTGCCTTTGCTTCCCAAGTGCTAGGATTAAAGGATGCACCATCATGCCTGGTTTGAATAATTTTCTTGTTTTCCAAATAAGTGACTATAAAACAACACAAAATAAAACATTATACCCACAGATATCAAATTTAGACAGAAAAATTCAGGTTAACCTTTAAATTCTTAAAAAAGAATAAATGTCTTACCCTTGAGGCTCTTGGACAGTCTTGTTTTCTACTTTTTGTTCACATTCTTTAATCATGGAACTTAAAATAACCTGATAAGAAAAGTCACTCTAGTGAGATACAGTTAACATTGTCAAATACTATGCTACAAATCATAGTCCAAGCCATTCTAAGAATCTGAAGAGGACAGAGTGTTAGGGACCCTGGGAAGAAACTGGGCCAAGGCTCTCGCATGCAAACAAGCCTACATGCGGACAGTGTGGAAGTCAGGAGCAGGTACAAAGAGCTGGAAGGCAGAGTTAGAAATAAGTAATAGGTAGGGAAAGAACTCAAAGAAAGTTAGTGGTCAAAGATCATTACATGTAACAGATAAAATATCCCATAGATAATTCCATATTAAATTCTTCTTGTGTTATCCCTACTTTAGAGAATTATAGAGGCTCAAAATGTTAAAGAATTTGCTGCAGCATTACAATTGGTAAATGCATTCATAAAATAATGCCAAGCTAGACTAAGCCGTGTTACGCATGGCTGTCGTAATAAGCCTCACAGAGGGAGAAAAGAGTGAGTACAGAATAAGGTAAATCCCATGAACCTGGTGCTGCTAGGCACAGGCACTTACCTCATGTTCTGGAGATAGATGTTCCATGTCAGTCCGTAAACATCTGAGGCCGGGTAAAAAGTGATTTACCATTAAATCCTCTGAAATGACTGAGAAAACGTAGTCAAGGAAAAGGAAAAAAAACAAGCAGTGTCCATCAGAAGAGATCACATAGAAAGAAGCCTCTTAGATAGTGCCTCGGTATAGCAAACACTCCAGTTAGGCTTCTTGTATAAATGTTACCTTCGTGGGAAAGGTTGATGCCAAGACCCACCTGCCTAGGTTTATTCTTACGTATCTATTTATGTTGGTGCTATCTCTAACATTCTATAACTTTATTAAATATCATATAAATAAAATAATGCATAGAACATTCAATTATGTGGGCAAGGAAAAGGTTCAGTTGGTAAGTGCTTGCTGCACAAGCATGAGAACCTAATTTGCACCTCAGAACTTGGTGCAAAGGTATGCCTGCAGTCCCACAATGGTGTGCCTGCAGCCCCACAATGGTGTGCCTGCAGCCCCTCAATGGTATATCTACAATGGTGTGCCTACAATCCCACATTGGTTTGCCTATAATCCCACATTGGTGTGCCTAAAATCCTATAATGGTATGTTTACAATCCCACAATGGTATATCTACAATGGTGTGCCTACAATTCCATATTGGTGTGCCTGCAATCCTACAATGGTGTGCCTACAATCCTAGCCCCAGTGAGGTGGAGACAGCAGAAAACCTGGGAGATACATGGTCTTCAAAATTAAGGTGGAGAGTTCCTGAGGAACAACGCCTGAGGTTGACCTCTGGCCTTCACATCACACATGCATTTGCACACATAAAAATATTTTCATTACAGCTAAGCTGAAAGTTATGTAAAAAACTGATAAAAGCAAGTTGCTCATAACATTATTACTTCTAATGGTTATAAAAGATTTTCTAAATGCAAATATGTACGTTTGCAAAGATGTACGTTCATTATCAGAAATGCTGAGAGCCTCTTCAGAGACCCACTGTGCACTGTGGACGTGCTCGACCTGAGGATGACACCACTTGTAACAGCAGACCTCATGCAAACGGCAGCACAGCCAGGACAACACACTTGGACACTTCAGGTTGAGTAACCTGTCTAAAGCATACATTTTTCCTGCTTGCTTTCTTTTTTAATTAAAATAATTTCATTTTGTGTGTGGATTTTTGCCTGCATGTATGAGTAGGGACTACTTGTATGCCTGGTGTCTGAGGAAGGCAGAAAGGACATTAGATCCCTGGAACTGGAGCCATCACCTGGGTGCTGGGACTTGAACACGGACAGTCTGCAGAGTAGTCCGTGCTCTAAACTAAGTCGTCTCTCCAGTCACGTGGGATTTTCAAGACAGGGTTTCTTGTGTAGCCCTGGCAGTCCTGGAACTCACTTTGTAGATCAGGCTGGCCCTGAACTCACAGAGAACTGCTTGACTTTGCCTCCACTGGGATACAAGGTGTGCGCCACCACTGCCCAGCTAAGATGACTTTCTGTTGGTCCAGAATGAATTACTGAGCACATTCAGTTTACTTTAGCTCCTGGTCATCTTTGAGTTTCAGTTGATTATCTCCACATTCAAAAGAATCGAAAAGCAGATGCATTTCTCAAGAAAATAAATTCATCTCATAAATTCATATTAATTCTGGAATACTTTTATTCTAACTCTGGTTTAATATTGCACTATGTCCCATTGAAAAATGAAGTAAATGAGTTCCTTTATTAAACTGGCTTAATTAAAAAAAATTACCATGAACTTCATTAGGAAAAAAAAGGAATTATATTACCATTTCCTTGAAAATGGTTACAATGCTCATAAACAAAGCTCCTATAATGCATAAGTTATAAATTTAATAGATATTAAAAATGCGCATGGGGCCTGAGAGAGGGCTCAGTGAGTAAAAGCACCTGCTCACAAACTGGAGACGATCCAAGTTCCGTCTCTGACAGCGGCGTGAAGGTGGGCGAGAGCAACTCTGGACAGTTGTCCTCGGACCTCCACATGGGGATGTGCTGCAGCCTAATCATGATCCCTTCTTGTAGTCTAGATACTGGGAAAGTCCCTCCGAGATGTAACTGTGGGCGACCTTTGGACAGCGGAGTGAGATAAGGAAACGTGGGCACGGAGGCTCAGGACGGCTAGACTTACAGAAAGTAGGGAAGTTATTCTTTCTACTCACAATGGGGCCAGCCTTTTCCTCATAAAAATCAAACAACCTTTCAAGGACTGAACATACACCTATCATTCAGTCCTATCTGACTCTAAAACCACTTCTACCTCAGTAAATGGTCAAGTACCTGACTGCCAAGAGACGACATTCAGAGTTTCCTATGATACTCCTGCTTTTTACATAGATCTATAATAAAGTTTCCTTCTAAACAAAACCTGTCACTGTCCATTTTAAATACACTGTGACCTTCTTTCTACATAACTCCCTTTAAAATTCCTCAATGTTAATGTCACCCAACATTAACCTCTGGCCTCCAGGTGCATCCACATGCATTCATCCATCTCTTCTTGCCACACACCTTGTCAAATTTTCTCCTCTCCTCTAAGCATCTACTCTCCAGCCTCAACAGTTTTTAATGTCTTTCAAGCCTGTCACAACATTCTGATTTGCCCAGTGTTACATGTAACTTTCCTATGTCAGTTCTGGGCACTGGGACCTTATTAGTGCGCACACTCTTGATTCAGGTAAGATGCAGGTCATGGAGAACGAAGCACTTGACCAGGTATTGCTGTAAGACGGCTCTTCCCCTCTTGTCCTGGCAAAGGCTTTTGACTTCATTACTCCAGCAATAGTTTGTGCATACTGACACACTTGATAACTGCTCTGTGTAAATGTCTGTGTTCAAATATCACTACTTTTTTCTTTAGAAATTCTGTTTTATGGAGCTAAAGTTGTGCTTGAACTTTCCCCGCTTCCTCCAGGCATATTCCATTATAAACTCCATTAGCTAATTTAGATTACACATGAGCTTTGCTTAACTTCTAACAAATACTTTCAGAGCTGAGCCTCTAATTCTCAGGCCATCACAGCTCTCTGGCCAGGGTCCCATCACTTCTTCATAGGAAGAGTTCTCCTTGCACACTCACAGCAGGCATCACGGCTCTCCCACCAGGGTCTGTCACTTCTTCTCCTTGAACACTCACAGCGGTAGTCCCTCATTTGCTTCCTCTATCTTTTCGAAGTTGAAAATCTAACAAGATGAATCAGGAGGGATAGTGACTTCTGCTTTTAGTGGAACAAAGTTTATACAGGAAATGGACACTTAGGTTATCAAACTAAAATATTAGATCCCTGCTGACTATCTAGCCTATGTTATAAAAAGCATGGCTTGCCGGGCGGTGGTGGCGCACGCCTTTAATCCCAGCACTCGGGAGGCAGAGGCAGATCTCTGTGAGTTCGAGACCAGCCTGGTCTACAAGAGCTAGTTCCAGGACAGGCTCCAAAGCCACAGAGAAACCCTGTCTCGAAAAAAAAAAACCAAAAAAAAAAAAAAAAAAAAATTAAAAAAAAAAAATAAAAAATAAAAAGCATGGCTTACAGCATCCACATAAATAGATCATTTGTAATCAATCTTCAAAATAATCTTCATCAGTACCCAACTTTCTAAGTTTTAATTTCCAGAGGGCCTTACAGTTCCCCAACAGACTGCTTTTACAACTTAATTTATTCTGAACAAAAGCAACCCTCCATGGTTACATTCCAATTTAAAAAGACAAATTCCAGGATTAATGAGTGCTTGTGGCACTCAAGAGCACATTTATCCTACCTGAAATGGCCTGTCCCCTCTGCTGAGGACTGTGACCAGGCATACAACACAGAACCATGGTACTTTGAAACACTTCCTGTCATCTGGTGTCCCCTATGAATCACTAGGAGGCTTAATTACTTTTTTTTTTTTTTTTTTTGTGGGCCAAGATGATAATTCTCTCATTATTTGTCTAACATGCATTTCCATGGTTCTGTTGAGAATTCAGTCTTTCACCCTTCTCGATCTCTTAGTTCCCTTTCTTGAACTCTGTCTTTTACTGAGAGCCAGAGGGCACTTCCTTCCTAGTTTTACTTTACTAAACATAGCATAGAGAGAACACTCAACAGGACAGTCAAAGTTTTTCAGTTTTGCTTGTAACTATGGAAAGCAGAAGTTCTTACTGCAGTCTTTAAGTCTTAGTTTAATCATTTATAATCGAGTGGGTTGATACGGGCCTTGAGGATGTTTCTCTCCCAGCTGTTACTAGAGATGACGACCGTGTTGGCCCTGGACTTCTCCAGAGTGTGACATTTCATAGTGTTCCACTGTGTACCAGAACATGAAAGCCTAACATCATTCTGTCCTGCATTCTTGCTCACGATATAATGAAGTATCAAGGCTTTAAAATTATACAACACAGAGGATTAAAAACTACCTTTAAAGATTATGAGATAGCTAGAGTAAAACAGGTACGGCAAGTTGAACCCAAACTTTCAAAAAAGTTCACTCTGTTCTTATGCCTGGGTTTACTATACGGTGGGTTATACACAGTCAGCTACAGTTCAACACAGCAAGGATACAACAACAGGACAGTGCACTGTAGGCTTCAAAAAGATGGATTGCGATGTCCAGTCTTTTCGAATCTACAATTTGTAAGTTGTTCACCAAGGCTAATTTATGTAGATGTGGTATAACAACTGAAAAAGGAAAAAAAGAAGTTGTTACATTTTATTCCAATCATGTATACACAAACCTCATATTTTACAATGCACAATTATTATAATTTATATGATTTCATTTTAATACTAGATGCTTTCAAACACTTATCGCCATCCTTTGCTTGTTCTTTCTTATTAGTCAAGACTGTACGCTTTTTCAAATAAGTGATTTGTGATTTGAGAGAGAATAAACACTACCACCACTGTCTGGTTCTGAGGACTCTTTACAAATGATCTCATCTCACCTCCCAATCTCCCTGTGGAAAAACACTAAACAAATGAACAAGACACAGCTTACACGTACTATGCTGCGGTTCCTTAATTACCACCACTGCTACATAAAAGGTACATGCCTTTTCCCTTTTCAATAAGAAGTTATCTTGTTTCCTCACAATACAACAAGTATCTCCACTTTCTCAAAGTTTAACCACTGTTAAAAAGCACTCTGAATTTCCAGTCACTGAGGGAGAGAATAGAGTGGGACTGCAGAGACGTCTGTAAAGTAAAAGCCACGGCTTAGGAACAATAGACAGTGACAACAGCAATCATCCTGGATGCCCATGATTTTCTCTTTCTAGGCAGAGACTCCCCAGAAAGCCAGCTTTCTGCAGGAATGGCTTCAGAACCAGTGACTGTTTATCTGGTTAGAGAACACACCCCTCTAGCAACCATAGTGACCTCTTCCTTGTTTACACTGAGTCTGATGTAAAAGCATGTCTTCTGGAAGAACTGTTTCCTACACACACAAAGACTGTGAGCACAGTTTTCATGCTTCTCACTAAATAATGACAAAACCCCCAACAGAACAACCAACAATGTCCATTTTGAGGGGTCTTTGTTAAAATGAGTAACACAGACTTGATAAATCGGCTCACATGTTTAATCCCAGAACTATATAGGTGGAAGGAGGGAGGTTTAAAGTAGGCTATAGGAAGCCCCACTTAAAAAGAGGGAAATAAAAACAAGGCAACAAATAAAAACAAAACAAAAAACTCAAATCAAAAGAATAACAATATCATTAAGAAGGGCTCTACAGACTGGAGAGAGTTAAGAATATTTGTTGCTCTTGCAGAGGACTCAGGTTCCATTCCCAATACCCACTTGGCAGCCCACAATTAATCACAATTCCACTTCCATACAGATCTAACAAGATGTCTAGCCTTTGTGTGCGCTGTACACTTGTACACACACATATGCAGGCAAATACTCTACAAGTAGCTAGATATAAAGAACTAAAGAGTGTTCTAGAAAAACAACCAATGTTTAAGATAGAAGTAAGGGACTGTAGTGATGGTTCTGTGGTCAAGAGCACTTGCTGCTGCTTATCTTGCAGAGGACTGGGCTTTGGTTCCCAGAATCCACATGGGGGCTCACAATCATTGGTAACTTCAGTTTCTGGGGTCTAATGTCCCTTTCTGGCTTCCTTGGGTACCAGGCTCCCATGCAGTGCAGATATACATTTAGGACCCCCCGCCCCCCCACACCCAAACAAGTTTTAAAACAGATATAAGACTAAAAGATCTAATGAAAAATTGGGAAATAATAAGGGCTATTAAAAGAACCAATATTAGTTAAGGAACAGAGTGATAAATAATTATTCTAATTATTCCAGTTTCTCTACTTTTTCTCTAAACACCCAAAGAGAACTACCTATAAAGATGGATAGTTAAGAATATTACATTCTTTCTGATATGGGCTTAATTTCGCTGTAAGTCCTATTTATAGATTTGACATTAAATTTTTCAAGATAAAGCCTCTTGAACAATAAAGTAGTTCAAAATGGGGAGATCAAAAATTTTTTCCCCTAAAAATATTTTCAGGAGACAATCAGACATCAGAGACAATAGTTAACTGGATCTAGAGCCAACTAAAGCCTTCCTGAGCACACCTTTCGGGACTACTGGGAGCAAACCAAATCCTGCTCTTTCTATCACACGGTTCTTACACACTTAATAGGTAGGCATTGTTTGTGTGAATAACACTCACATAGGAGGTCTACTTCTTAAAGTTCTTAAAAACTCTAAAGAGACATTGAAATACTGATAATGTTTGCTCTGAGAAATAACCCTTGGTCTAGAATAACTAGGGACAAAGTCTCCATGGCCCCATGCAAACAACTGGCTCTACTTTATGCTCATGGCAGTCCAGACAGGTTCCCCCTCCACATCTCACTGTGAGTGCATTCAAACAGGCTACATAATGCTCTGTTTGGGACTGAACACAACAAGATGGCATAGGCCAAAGACCCATCTTACTCACCTCAAAGAAACTACTGTGCCAGTGATGTCAGGCCATACATTCCGAGATCTGACTAAAAGCACATGTAAATGTGGTGTTGTAACATTAGGACTATCTATAATTCCTGTTGGCTGGGCATACCAACCAGATGAGAAGAGACTACCCTGCCAGTGTTAGGAAGTGCTATCGCCCTCAACAAGCCTTTCAGACATTGCACTCCAAATAATGACTATTTTTTTTTTCTGATATTCTGATTGTAAAACTGGTTTTAAAAAATCAGTCTGGCTATATAATAAAGAGCCTATTAGAGAATACAATTTTTTTAGTAGAAACCAAACTGACTTAAGTTGCTAACCCTATGACCCTCTAGGAAGCATGTAAAATTGCTGACACTAAAAGCACATAAAGTATCACAATGATCACAAATACGCTTTGGGATAATGACGATGTCACTCAAAAAGTGTAATAAATGCTGAGGGCCAGAGTAAGGAGGAGAATGTCGGAACTAGAGAAAGAAGCTAGCAGAGCACTGTGCAGATCCAAACACTGATGCTGAAAACAGAGCTAGCTGTGCATGAGCTGACGGCACCCGGGAGGACTGTGAACTTCCTGTAAGAATGTGACTTTAAGCATAAACACATCCCTAAAGCTTTGATTAAGAAAGTCTCTTAAACCAGGAAGCAGTGGTGCATGCCTTTAATCCCAACACTCAGGAGGTAGAGGTGGGTGGATTTCTGTGAGTTCAAGGCCAGGCTGGTCTACAAACTGAGTTCCAGGACAGCCCGGGGTATTACAGAGAAACCCTGCTTAAAACAAACAAACAAACAAACAAACAAACAAACACAAAGAAAGAAAGAAAGAAAGAAAGAAAGAAAGAAAGAAAGAAAGAAAGAAAGAAAGAAAAGGTCTCTTACGTAACTATAGGTGGGGGGGGGCTACTCTTCCTGTTTTATTTATAGCTGGTGTTGGGAACACAACAGGGATCAATTGAAGGGGAGTTTTTAGGAAGTGAGAAATGAAGAGCAGCAAAGTTTTGGTGCCCAGACAAGCCCTTTGTGATGGCACAATGCAGGAACAGGTATGAAGGGGACTTACACTCATCTCGGAACCGGGGTTCGGCATTAGGCCCGACTCTGCCAAATGTTCTGATAATCTCTGTATGCAAAGAATGCTGGTCTTGGTACTGAGGATCTTCCAGAAAAGAAGCCAACTGCATCTTCACTCTTTCTAGCAACTTAAAATCAGATATAGATTATTAAAAACGGAGTAGTGCTGCTAGGGTGAACAATAAGCAGATTAAAAATCACCTTTCACAGTGGATTTATGCTGCAAAGCTTTGATAGTGAAATCTTACTCAGAAAAGATCTCATTTTCTGTTTGTGCAGTAATTCTTAATTTAGATTAACAATAAAAACACACCTGACAAAAATTAGAAAGAAATGAAAAAATCCAAACCAACTATATAAGGAAGGGCTGGTAAGATTCTGAGTTTGTATCTGAGTTCTGATTCTCACATCAGCGTGAGCACCAATGGCCCTCCTCCTAGCATCAGTGAGTCATCAGTGACTGACACTTTAGTCACATTTCCTACACATCTTATTTTAGGACTTAAGGCCATGTTGAAATTCTGCCAAGACTGCAAGCGTTGCAGAAAGATGTGTTCTTTTTTCTGTTGCTTTGTCAGTGAAATATAGAAGAAAAAAGGGGAAAATATTCTTTCTATAACTAAAATTTAATTTTTATTATAAGAATCTTTAGACAATGAAATTCCCTTGAATTTCTTATTTTGGTGAGCATACATGATTTATTTTATAATCCACAAGATTTTTTTCTATCTGTCTAGTATGACAAAAAGAAAAAATCCTGATGCTCATCTTTTTTTTTTTTTTTTTTTTTTTTTTAAGGGTTTCAAGACAGGGTTTTTCTGTGTAATAGCCCTAGATGTCCTGGAACTTGTAGATCAGGATGGCCTTGAACTCACAGAGATCCACCTGCTTCTGCCTGTGCTGGGATTAAAGACATGCGCCACCACCGCTGGCCTGACACTCATCTTGATACATGTTTTTTTTAAGGAGTTTTATTTTAGGGTGTGAGTGTCTCCACGTGTGCATACATGTGTATGCACCATGAGTGCACCTGCTGCCTGGAGGCCAGGAGACGACATCTTATCCCTCGAAGCTGGGGTTATGGATGGTTGCTGACTCTCCATGTGGGTGCTGGAACCAAACCCAGGCCCTTTGCTGGAACAGCAAGTACTCTTAACTACTGAGATATCTTTAGTATATTGAGAAGTGTGCTATATTTAATGTTACAGTTAGGCATAAAACATAAAAACCTTGAAATAAAACCAGTTTTAGAATCAAAATCATCTTTACGGAGGAAAAGCTTGTGAAAACCTCAAGCAGGCAAGGCAGGGTTTATGGTGGTACAAGCTACAAGAGCTACATAACCTATTAGAGGGTTTTATAATGCAGCATCAATGGAAGTTGTCAGGCCACAGGTGCCCTCTCTGCTTCATTTGTAGCTTTGTTTTCACAATGTTTTGTGACAAAATACATCTTCAAACTAGCAATCAAAAATGTATGCTGGGCATGGTACTTGGGCGGCAAAAGCAGGCAGATCTCTGTGAGTGCAAGGGCAGCTTGGTCTATATAGGTAGTATCAGACCAGCCAAGGGTATTCAGTAAGACTGCATTAAAAAACAAAACAAAACAGAAAAAGATTGTATATAGATTGGCTTATATCCAGCTAGGTCATAGTTAATTTTTTAATTGAAAAAACTAATACAGAAATGGAACAGTTTCTTAGAATAAACAGTTTAGGTTATGGTGCTTTTAAATATTATCTTCCTCTGATCAATAATTAAGAAATGCCATTAAGTTCCAATGCTCTCTGGCCCCACCTTTAGTTATACTATTAGAAATATGTCATCATCACCAGCACAGAGGTAATAAGCAAATGTCCATTTCCTACCTCTCTCTGAATAACTGTTTCCATAATAGTGCCAAACGCTGGGATCGTAGCAATCCTAACAGAGCTGTTAGAAATCAAAAAGGAAGGAGACTGAGACTTCCCTGTGAGACCACAGGATCATCATTAACATATGTATCAAAATAAGCACAAGGTAGAAATCCCGCATTAGTCTAGCAATGACAGTTAAACTTTTAAAGAGCAGACCAAGAAGAATGCTCAATGAGACAGGCAGGATAACTCAAGGTCACAGTCTGTGAACTCACAATTCAGGATCACCGGACAAGGTAACAAGGGCCGGAGCAACCCGCTTGTCAACTAATGCTTCACTCATGCCTCGAAGAGTCAGCTGTAAACCAGTCAACATGCAATAAAAAATGGTTTGGTAAACTGGAATGAGAACTGGGTTAGCTGTGACTGAGGATGGGCAGGCAGAGTCCCTGGTCTTTCTTGCTTTAGTCATCCACATGAGACATTAAAATGTTAAGCCTTTGGTTCATGCCACTACACTCACTGGCAACAACCTGTTAGTGAAATTAGCAGAGCATCCTTTCTTGGCTTAGAAGAAATAGTCCATCAGCTTGTTTTGGTTTTGAAAGTGTTCCTTGATTATTAATGCAAATACTTTTTTCTCTTTATATGGCCTCCAAATTAGGCTAATTTTGAGGCTGACTTAAAAAACAACCCCAACAATGTACTAATAGCAATGTGATAAAGTTTCAAATCAAGTAAGCATAAGACCTGCCATGACTATTTTCAAGAGATTCTGCAGTGACTGTTAGCAGCATGATGGTTATTTCTTGACAGGCACATTTAGAAAGGAATGCTGGTCATAGAAGGCAGGGCCAACACTTACATTTCAGGGTCACTGGAGAGAGTAATGAGAGCAGGAACCACCCTCTGAGCTACCAGAGTCTCATTCACCCCCTTCACCAACAGCTGATTGGTCAGCACAGGGGGTATTCACAGGTGGTGCATGAAAGCAAACAGTGCGCCATGGGAAGAATAAAGGAACAAAGAGAGAAAGAGAGAAAACACAAAAGCAAAACCAAAATTAGAAGCAAAGCAAATACTGCTACTGGAGTGCTTACCAAGGCAGAGAGGGCTTAGGAGGAAAGAAAGCTTAAATAGCCTAGCAGTTCACAAAAAGAGACTTGTCACCAACTGAATGGCAGTTTGTCCTTTAGGTCAAAGACTACATTGAATTCCCATCTTCAATTAAAATATAATGTAAAGCAAAAACTGACTTTTTCTTTTTGATTTTATTGAAACAAGGGTCTCACTCTGTAGTTCTGGCCGGTGCTAACTCACTATGAAGGCTGGCTTCAAACTCAATAGAGATCCACATGCCTCTGCCTCCCTTGGGCTGGGATTAAAGGCTTACGTCACTATAGCTCTTAAAAAAAATAGCTAAAAAAGAGACACATATTGTATTAACAATATAACTAGCTAAAATTATTAAAAGTCAACTGGGTATGATTTTATTATGATCACCAAAGAATAAATATGCCTTTTAAAAAGCAGATTTTAATGGCTTGTAGCCATCAACTGCTTCTGACTTTCTACAGTGAGGACATTGAAGTCTACATAAACCCCCAACCTTCTCACACAGTCTTATTATCTGAGCAATAAACATATACTTCAACATAATATCTTAGAACGTTAGACCTGGAAATCAGCTCTGGGTTCAAATTCCAGCTCTCACCCACTATCAGACACGTAGCCTTGGATGAATTACAGAATAAACTAGTTTGCTCATCTGAAAATGCTGAGTTTCTCATCCAACTCAAAGGACAAGTGTACTATTAATTTGCAAGCAAGAAATATATGCATACAAGAGATGAGTTTAGCTATTACAATTTTTATAAAAAGAAATCATTTAAAATTTGGTACCTTACCTTTAAATGTGTTTTTGCTTTCTAATTTTCTAAAAGCTTACATAATTTTTAGAGTAAATATGACCAGAACCAATGTGTTTCTCTAACAGTCATTAAAATATTTTTGTTAGTAACCAAGAGGGTAGTAGAGTATACATTTTGTTTTTGTATAGAATACCAACTCCCTGTCCCCAGCTTTGGAATGTAAGCATAAATTATTACTAAATCCTAATCAATCTGTTCACTAGTAGTAGTTCTCCTCTGATCAGAGTTCTTTTTTTTTTTTTTTTTTCCCACCTCGAAAGGCCTCCTGGGAAGGCATCTGAGCACACACGCTTCAGTAACCCTGGCTTTCTGGCTTCTAGTTCTGGCCAACATCTTACTGTGGTTAGACAAGAGACCCTAAGACTGACCCGCAGCTCAGCGTTTAGAGAGTCACAGGAACGAGAGGGCTAATAAAACAGTGGCGGCTTGGGCCACCCACTTCACTTTGGCTGATCAGAGTTCTTATGGACTTTCCATATCAAAATTGCCAAGGTGCATGCATTGATACTCCTCTTATAAAGTATGAGAAGCTTAGCTGATGTTATGTGAAGATATTTATTTCTGCAATAATCTGTTATCATTTATCAACACATTCATTCCAGAACTGATTTTGGCATTCTGAGACAATTTATTAAATGCCTACATAATTAGGCAGGAGAAAAATGACAAAAGACATTTTGTTATCATATTAATGTTACTATATTCAGGCAGGAAGAACTAGGACAAGGAATTCAAATTGTTCGTTATTATAAGAAGGTTGAACTTTGAATGAGCAAGGCCTAACTTGATGGATGCCTGCTGTCTTGAGTCTCAAAGCGGGTGATTTAGAGGACAAGTTAATCTCTCACCGCTCTGGAATCCTTAAGGTAATTACAAAAAAAAAGGTTAAAAAATTATTTGATAAATTTAAGAGTTATCAATTAATAGACATTTTACAGACTGTATGTATCCTTTGATCTTTATGTCTGGTAAGGCACATACAAACATTATCAAAGTTTAGCAGATGAAGAAACGGAGACTAGTAGAAAAGAAATGATTTTTGTCCAGGGTTTTTGAGTCGAAAGCAGAACCAGACAATGGAATGACTCATTCTTACCTGTCTTAACTGATGTCTGTGCTTTCTTTGAGTTATGGTCTAATGGTACAGTTCAATTACTTCATGATTAACTTACTAGCTATGTGAAGTTCTTTTCTATAATTTGTCACTCTAGGTCACTAACATGAGAGTCACTAAGCTTCGCCTATAAAAGAATGTCATTCATTTTCTTCTTCAAAAGGTAAGACACAGTCTCTTGTTTAATATCAGGAACAAAATAAACCCATTGGGGTTCTCCTTGTCCTGCTATCTAAAAATAAAGCTAAATTTGTGCTAAATTCCAGAAAATATACCAAATTATGTTCTTAGTATACCCATTTCTCACTTCTATCATTTTATTCTGTTGTTTTTACTTTTAAGGTAAGCTCTCAGGTAGTCCCGGTTGGCCTTGAACTCACTATGCACTGAAGAATGCTTTTGATCCCCTTGCCTGACTTCTGCACCCCCCCCCCCCCCATCTCATGTGGTCCTGGGAAGAACACAGAACCCCAGGCATGCTAGGCAAGTGGTTTAGTAACTGAGTCATACCCTCACCACAGCCTGAATACCACTTTTCTAAAAGGAAAAATGATTTTAAAATGTCCTTATTTCTTATGGTTTTATTTTTAATTTACTCATTTTGAAGGAAGCAGGCATAACTCTAAATCATAAGACATTAATGTAAAAGACATCTCATGAATCAAACATAATTTTTGGTAGATTATTTCCTCCAAATAAGGATTACTGACAGTAAAATTATACCCTAAATAAGAGTAAACTATATTTCAATGCTAATCCATCTGTCTACCTAGTACTCCTTAAATTCATAATTGACTTGAAAAAAATTTTTTAATTACTGTCAAACTAGACTCAGAAGCTCATAATCAAACGAAATGACACTGGCGACGGCGCAGACACAGAAACCAAACCAAATGTGAAAAGGGGCAGGCTATTATTTATTTGAAGTGTTTGCATTCACATGATGCATATGTATGTATGTATTAAAATTAGCAGTCAAGAGAAAGAAGTTTTCAGGCCTTACAGTAAAACTGCATGAAAAGAGTATTAATGAAGGCTTTTGAAAGGCTACATTTTTCCCTAGATAGAGACAAGCAAAGAAATTCATCTTTCATGGTAAGGCTTGCTTTTCAGCACACTGAATAATCAAAGTTATTTAAACCAAGAAGGAACTTGTACAGATTAAAAAATATCAAAATTACTCTGGCATTCATCTCAACAAATAATTCTTGATTATAGCTGTTCTTAAAAAACAAAACAGGACAAAACTTTCATTTTCCTTGTCAAGTGAATTTTTGTTTAGGCTTGATCAATCTAATTCAGACAGTTATTAAAAATTATGGGAAGCAATTTTTTAAATATGTGAAATATTCTATCCTTACAATTGAAATTTATCTTAAATTGTAGAAAAAATCTTTAATTCAGGAAGATTGAATTAATTCCTCTCAAAAACATTTTAAGTTCTACTCCCTAACCAGGAAGATATTTGCAATTGATACCTGGCTGGGCAAGGGCAAACAAGTTTTCTCCAATGGAACATCAGTGGACATATACCAACCATGCGCAGGCTAATACCCAAGAGAAATTGGTTAACAAAAAAAACAGACTCTGTGGTGCTTTTTGAATCCTTTTCGCTTTGAGTTTTTCAGGTTTTTTTTTTTTTTTTTTTTTTTTTTTGGTATTTTTCTTGTCTTATTTTTTTTAAAGCTTTTTTTAATTTTCAAGTTTTTGTTTTGTTGGCTTTTTAAAATTCTATTTTTGAAAAAGAAAGAACATTAAGTTGGTCAGGCAGGAGGTGAGGAGGATCTAAAAGGAGCTGGGGAAGAGGAAAGTATTACCGAAGTATATTGTGTAAAAAATAATTTAAAAATCAAATTCAAAAAAAGAATCACAGGCATAAAGGGACAATTTTAGTTTACATAAATCTATGTTCCTTATAGTTTTATGATTTTGTGAGATAATAGCACAAATTAGAAAAACAGAGACATGAAAACTAACATTTATTACAGCTCATATGTTCAACGCCCTATTAAGGGCTTTACAGTAGTAACTTACAGAACACTAACAAAATTCATTCAAATAGGATACTTTATATCTTTATATCTTCATTTTGTAGATGAGGAAACTAAGGTACAGACAAGTTCAACAATTAACAAAGTAATTAACAAAGTTGGTGGAAGAGATGGAAACTGAACCCAGGCAGCCTGGCTCTATGGCAAGACTCAACAGTATCAACACTAAACCAACTGAGGACTTCAAGTTCTAAAAATAAGTACATATGTCTATGGTATAAAGTGCTATCTGATGGGTAAGCTTTCAGTTATCATATTACTTGGGAAGACAGTAAGTGAATAAACTCTAGGTACATCATAGAACAATTTTGTAGACAGTTAATGACTAAAGGTCCTATTCCAGATATGTGAAATGAATACTAAAATTTCAAATAACTACATTTTATTACTATTAAAGAGTTCTACAACTTAAGTAATACCCGATACTGAGCAGTCATTTACCTCAGTAAATAGGAAAGGACTCAGAAAGACTTAATAGGATGGAATTCAAATAATGTTTAACAGAGAAATGAAACTGAAAATAACATTTAAAGAACCAATAAGGCTAGAAAACATTCTTAAATTTGCCAAGGCTAAAGTTCTGCCCCATCACACAGTTCACAACTAGATAGTATTCAATGTCATATATATATGACATATATATATATCTCACACACACATACATGACACTTAAAACTTAAAAGAGAACTTTCCCCTTCCAAAGGAAATCACGAATAGTACCGAGAGAACTGGATGCTAGTATACCTCAAACATCCTGGCAGCAGTACACCTGACAAGTGCGGAAGTGTGGACAACACCGTACCACAACACAGTCAGCAACAGCTCATGATAGGCTGGATTTGCCCTGCAGGAAAAATGACGACCTTAAGGTCAATGTCATATGCTTAACTGATTCATTGAAAATCACTATCTATGTGTGTACACATTTATTACATATATACATATTAATGAAAAAACACTGGCAGAACATATAATGAAACATAAGTTTATTATTACATCACAGCTAATATCTCACACAAGTCACTTTATGTAAGTGTAAACCATATTCAAAATTACACTTCTCTAAGCATCTATAATTGTCACAGAAATTCTAACCTATTTCATAGCATGAAAACTAAAATCACAAATAAAAACAGGAATGGTGGCCCATCCCTCTAGACAGAACATAGGAGGTGAGAGCCAAAGGACTGCAAACTCCAGGACATTCTGCACAGTGGTGCCCAGGTCTAGTAAAAACTGAATAAGCAATAAGCCTGCTTTGTCACATGGTTGTAGAGTTAAGCCCATCTTCATGGAAGATGTTATTATTAATAAATACACCTCCTAGTGGCTCTGGACGGTATCTCAGCTGCTCAGAAAGGTAGGTAGAAGGATCACCAGTTCAAAGGCAGCCCGAGCTATAAGGTCTGCCGGGGTAACAAAATGAGACTCTGTGTGGCCAAACAGAAAATAAATAAATAATTAAATAATGAAATAGACAAAGAGGCTGGGGTTACAGTTCAGTAGGAGAGCATTTGTCTGGCATGTGTATGGGACCAGATTTAGTTTCTAGTACCACAGAGAGTGACTGAGATATATGTACTTCAGTCACCATAACTTGTGATTAAAGCAGGACAAACAGGCCACAGAAAACTGAATAAGGAATCCATGATACTAGCTCTCAATTGAGGTTTCTTTCCATTTCTGGGAAACAACTTTTTAAACTCTGCACTTGATTATATTTTTCTACCAGCTTCAAAGAAAGTATCAGTCTGTGCCCTATTTCTCATTAAACAATAACAACAACCCACAACACATCAACTACAAAATATTTAAGAATATTCAAATAAGCAAAATCAAAAACAACTCAAAATGTAAAATCTTAACACTTAAAGACAATGGTGTGTGGTTAGGTTTAAAACACCATTCATTTAATGCATCCATTTGGAAAGCTGCCTGCACCTTAAAAAGATTCATGCACCTTCTTCTCTAGCCACTGAAGCCTGTGACAGCCCTTTTCCTCCCCGTTCTGGAAACCACTGCCCTGCTTCAATGTGGACAGGTGTTCTTCACCTGCTTTTAAGCCCTTGGAGTAGGATTTCCCGCTGCTATCATTTGGGAGCGTCCCTTCTTTTTTTGAGTCTTAGTTTTGTGAATCTTACATCTTTTTATTTGATACGTCTTTACAAAAACAAAACAAAACAAAACCCCCAAAATCAACAACAAAAAAACCAAAAACCTGTAAGCTATTTTGTTTTTACCCAAGTTCCACAAAAGAAGCCTTCAGGCTGTCAAGAGGAGCATGAGACAGGGAAAGCAGCGTCATTACATCTTCTAAGAAGCCAACGAGCAGCTTTCGGTCCTCTTCCTACAGAGGAAAAATATTGACAATCAATTCACAATTAAGTAGAACTAAATGCCATAATTCCCTATCTTTAATTAGAAAGGATTACCACATACTGGAAAGAGCCACCTTGAAAGCTATGTTCTGCAAACAGTCTGGTTTGTGAAGAAGAAAAACTACTACTGTTTTCAGTCCCTATTCAATGAATCATTATTACTTTCATAATAACTTTATTAAGAAATAGACAACCTGTTAGAGTTAAAAACTTTGCATGTTTAACTAATCAGAAAGCATAAGGGAAAGGAATGTGATATTCTCCCAGGAAATAAACACACAAGTTAAGGTCAAACTTTCAAAAAGGATAAAAGTCAAGGACAAATGGCTTCTGGACACAGTCAAAGTCCTGGTTAGCTTTTTGTTTGTTTGTTTTTTTGTCAGCTTGATACAAGTTAGAGTTGTCTGGGAAGACAGAACCTCAATTGATCAAACCATCTCTATCACATTTCTTGCTGATTCATGAGAGGGCAGGGCCATACCTGGGCAGGCGGTCCTGGCTGCACAAGGTTGAGCAGCCATGGACAGCAAGCCTTTAAGCAGTGTTCCTCCAACGTCCCTGCTTCAGTTCCTGTATTGGTTTCCCTCAAAGATGGACTATGCCTGGGCATGTAATCCAAACAAACCCTTTCCTCCTACATCACTTTCGGTCATGGCCTTTATCATAATAAAGAGTAAGTAACTAGCAGAAAAAAACGAGAATACCTACTATAAAATCAAGCATTAACTATAACCTTGAAAAACAAACTGCAAGAATAAAAGAATTCAGAGAAATAAGAGCTAAAAATAGAATTCTTTCGAGTTTTTAAAATTTACTAAAATTATTTCCCATTTTAAATATCAAATCAAATATTGCTTTATATATGTAGGTCAGAAATGTGTGTGTGTGTGTGTGTGTATGTGTGTGTGTCACTAGACATGAGACACCGGGTCTAGTGCATGATGAATAAGTGCTCTAGCACGGAGCTATATGACTAGACCTCAAGACAGTCTTGGTTCCCAAATAAAACTATAGACTGTGGTTTATCCTAACATAAACAGTACCTAGCAAGTAGTACTATTAACTGCTAGTCTGTGCTTTCTGAAATGACCAACCCTAGGAATGAATCTCTGATTATTACCTCAATTTAGTAAATGTTCTGTGATGGAAAAGCTCTTATTATTTTAGAAATAAAAATACATTGGGTTTCAGAGTCACTCCAGGTTCTTATCAAAATATCTTAAGTTTGTTTTGAGGTCCTACTATATGCAATACTTTGGATCTGGTAATTCATCATGCTTTAAAATAATACATTTAAAATCAAACCTCCAACAAAACTGTGAAGTTAAAAAGAGAAAAAACAAGCTGGGTTGTGGTGGTCCATGTCATTAATCCCAGCACTTGGGAAGTAGAGACAGGCAGATCTCAGTGAGTTCGAGGCCAGCCTGGTCTACAAAGTGAGTTCCAGGACAGCCAGGACTGTTACACAGAGAAAGCCTGGGAAAAACAAAACAAGCAAATAAAACCAAAAAAACCCCAACCAAACCAACCAAATAAAGGAAGAAACAATAAAGAGAGAAAACATCAATATCTGATACCATACTGATGCAATTTCCAAATCAAATGGAGAATAGTAGCACACTATTGTTTACAGTGATGTTTGGACAACATAATTCATCACTAATTTCAGGAATACTAGAGATTGTCAGTGCTATAAGACTGAAAATATCCTACACAGACACTGAATATCTATGTTAAGACATCACAGAAATTCATTTAGAGAAGCTTTAGGAATACTGTGCTACTTTTAACATTACCAGAACTTAGCTGGTACTCATGGTACAGCATTGAGTTTTAATGCTGTGACATCACTTTAATATGCTAAGAAGAAAGGTGCAATAAATATCAAGTGCTACTCTTAGCATTCAAGGTCAAAGAAGCTAGGTATTCATGGATGCAAACTCAGAAAACCATCAGTAAAAGCATGCATCTTCCTTCTTATGTTTCACTTTCTAATGTGTCTTAACATGGATCATGCTATTTCCTTAAAGCAAGAGTGAGTATTGTGGCCGTCTGCTGTTCCAGCAGTCAGCAATGACCCATACCTCCCGACATCCACCCTTCACTCACTTTCCTGAACCCGGGCTGGGCTGATGACTTATTACACTACCATAGAAGTAACGCTGTACCGATTCTGGGACTAACTCTTAGTCTAGCACATTCTGCTTTCATATCAATGCTTTGAATCATCAGGTCAGGTAATGGGAGATGGATAGAGGTCCTGTCACATGGGTGGTGAAGCTCAGTCACCCTTGTCAAAGCACCACCAACAGAACAGCTTATGTAGTATGGGTGACCACAGCAAGACCAGCAGAAGTTAGATGAGCTGTGTCCTGACTGGAGAATCATAAACAAATACATGGTTTATAATTAATAAAGACACTATGTCTGGGTAGTTTAATATAGAGCAATAATTAAGAAAAATGAAGTATTACTATCGGGTACCTTGGTGAAAACAATATAGTTTCTACTGCAGTTTTAAATTTTCCAATATATTAGATAAACCATTTAACTGAACATGGAAAACATTATGAAAAACAAAGAAATTCTGCTAAGTCAACATAATCTAATGTAAATTAAACCTATTTGTTAAATTGGTACTTTACTTAGAGACTTATTTGAATATGCTCCTCACTCCAAAACATTTATTGAAAATGAGCAAAACTCTTTTTTGCTTTTCTTTTAGGTCTGACCCCAGCAAACAAACATCAGGCATTTTCTAAGGAGAAGGCTCCTTTACTGGAGAGGAAGACTTGTCTCTTACCTGAATGTAACACGTGAGGACTCCTGTGGCATAAATGGGGACTGTAGCTTTAGTGAGGACCCCATTTCCTGCTGAGGAATCTAAAATTATTAAAATATTTTTAAAAGTTCTAGCATACTTTAAGTGTAAAGGCAAAAGTGAAACAATTGCATTTAAAAGCACAACTATTTACAGGATTGTTTGGGAAGCACTTTGAGGAAGGCACATTCTAATCTGTCAATCACAACTTACTGAAGCAGCATCAGCACGTGCGCACGCACACACACACAGACACACACACTTCTGGTAGTTGAAAAAGGAATTTAGTAACAAAACTGGGTTCTTAACTCCTATTTCCAGAATCAAAACCCACAAATGCTTTCTTTGAGGGTCTCTCAGGTATCTACTAGCCAAGAGATAGCACACAGATATACATTAGTTAACCTGTTCTGGCTCAGGGCATCTACTGTAGGTTTCAGCCAGACAGTGCCCTGAAAATTGCATGGAGGAGGAGGAGAAATTAGGCTCCATAAATGGGAAGCATGGCAAGAGAATCCAACTTGTGACCTATGACTACTCTCTGAGAGTTTTTGTCTACAAATATTATGATAAAGTAAGACTTACAAAGAAAAACTCTACAGACGATAAGGAGGTAAATTATTTATAGTACTAATAGTTCATATACTGATCATTACATACTGCTTTAAGTGGTTTGTTTCTATGTTCTTAAGTGTTTTGTTATTGTACAGATATTTTTATATAGCTAATTTATTTTCAGTGCCAAATACAAAGAAATTGAATTGAAAAGATAATTCAACAATTGGACATGACTTCAACAACAAAACTATCATTAGCTAGCATTTAAAGTTTATTTTGCTGGTAAAAGTAACATTTTCTTGGGAGGAAAATTGATGCTAGCTAACACAACAATGGTATCAGAGAATTAAATCTGAGGCTGGAGTAAATGAGATACAGACTGCAAAAATGGGGCTTAATCGTTTCCTTTCTGAACAATTAAATATTCACAGTTAAAAGCTGTCAGTTCTCAATAACTTTTTCTTCACCAATTTATCATCAGAATTAGTACATACCTCAAACATAAAACATCAACAATTAGGCAAAACCCAACTCTTAAATAAAAAAACTATTAAAAGTAATTCCAGCACTGATGTTTTCAAACTTAATTCATTAAGGACACCAGAAATGTAATCTTCTACACACTAAATCACATCTTAATAAACTATAATCCTTAATGGTGGGATTTTAGGTATAGAAATACCTATGC
Organism: Arvicola amphibius; assembly: GCF_903992535.2. Lineage (NCBI taxonomy): Eukaryota > Metazoa > Chordata > Mammalia > Rodentia > Cricetidae > Arvicola > Arvicola amphibius. The sequence continues at coordinate 109,154,356 of NC_052058.2, read as the reverse complement.
TTTCAAGATCTATCAAGTATAGGTTGCTATATATTCCACTTAATATTTTCTATAATTTATTCTTAAAAATGAAAACTATAGACGGGCATACAAGATGTACACATAATCATTTTCTTAGTCCAGTAAAGCTGGCCTAGAGTGGCGCTGTGCCTGCACTGGTGAAGACATGGGTGAAGATGACCGATGCAAAGTCTGTTCACACAGGACCTATAGTATCTTTAAATTTTCTGTTTCATTGCATACCCTTCATTGTTTTCCATTGTTATTTTAATACTGCTTCTTTTGCAAGCTGAAGTACTTTGAGTTCATCAAAGCACACTCTAAGAATTAAAAGCAATTGGTTTGAGAAGTTTGACCTTAGTAGGCAGAATCAAGGAGATTGCACATAGCTGATGAGGGAGAAGGACACTGGAAGCCTACTGGTAGGTCACAGCCTTATGGCGATACACAGATAAATAGAAATGGGTTAATTTAAGATGTAAAAGCGAACTATATGCCTAAGCTATTGGGCAAACAGTGTTGTTATTAATATAGCTTCTGTGTGATCATTCGGGTCTGGGTGGCCAGAAATCAGAAACCAACGTGCAGTCTCCATTTACAAAGGATGAATCACCCCATGGGGAAAAAACTGACAAGGCTAGAGGGAATACTAAGAACTCCATGACAGGCAGTCTCCTTCTCAATTACTCTTTTTATTTTAGATACTCTTCAGATAACAAATACAGTATTTTTTCTGAGTATAAAGATTCAATTGTTTTTAGAGTAATAATGGACACACTTACCGATGTTTTCTTCAGACAGTCTCAAAATCTCCTGGAACTGGGGTTTTACCTAAGTAAAACAGATTAATCAGTCGTCAATATATATTGACTATTGATACAACTATCTATTTTGCTTTATAGGCTACTGAAATGGTCAGAAATATATTATTTTTAATTAACAGGCTCAAGATAGAAGAAGAATAAAGGGACTGAAAGCAGGACATAAGGATAAATAAAAATTAATTCAGGTCAATAAGTATTTTCAGAATAGCCTTTGGTATCTTTCCTTAAAATAATTTCCAAGATGATTTAAAATTCTTAAAATTACTGCTAAAAACTAAATTTAGTTATCAATAAGCTCACTTGTATATTATTAGATGATTAAATACATCACCATATATGATTAGAATTATTATAAAAAAGATCTCGCTGTATTTGAAGGGAATGAAAGGAAATTCTACTCATCGAGGATTTCCATGCTAACATATTCAAAATGTGAAACCTATCACAACCCATTATCAAGTCCTTCAAATTAAACTTCAAATAAGGAAATTTACTCAGTATCTTTATTTAGAACAAATGCTCATTTTAGTTTTTTTTAAATTGAGATTATCAGAGATTTTAAACCACTGAAGACAATTCTGTAGTGTTCAATGCAACTGACTCCTACTTAGTTTTCCAAAGAAATAACAGCTATTTATTTAGGAACTGTTGAGCAATTCCTGCTGATAATGGTAACAGGTAGACTGGTGAAGAGAAAAATGGATTTTGCTTTCTCTACATTAATGTCAAGACTCAGTGTTTGCTTTCTTGTTAGCATCTCAGTCACATTAATTTGCACATTTATTGTAGACTGAGAGGGAGACACTGTGAAAAGACTAAGCTGTACAATTACAAGATAAAGACTGAATGTCTTCATTTTACAAAACACTACTAACAGGCTACTTAACTCATTAACGGTCACAGAACTTAGCAGCCAACACACTAGAAAGGAAGTATGAATTTTGTTGAGTTTATTGCAGCCTACATTTCTGCTTTAAATGTTGCAATAATATAGATTTATTAGGAAGGAGCAGAAGCTTAGAATGTTTACTATTTGAGTATCTTGATAAAAACCTGATCATAGCAACTACCTTGTAATACCTTTAGAGTTCTCTAATCAACTAGCAAAACAAGAAACTGAAGACAAATTGAAGAAGAATCGGATGCAAGTGTCCTCAAATTTTAACACCTAAAACAATAAGCAGTGTAGGCCAATGTGACAAATCACAGTATGGCAATGTCTTAGACACACATCTGAGTGTCCATGCTATTTCTATGGAGTGGGATCCTTGAAGTAATTTTTATAGGCTGCTCTGTGGCTCATCATTCTAGGTTCTTAAAAAGTGCCAAGCAGACAAATGCTCCCAAAATCTGTAGTATATGACAAAAACAAAAACAAAAAAAAACCCCCAACCCTTAATTATTATTCAAAGAATTGGGCTGCTTTCCTCAGCTCATATGTCTATGGTAAAAGCTTTTGATATATCTACTGTGGCAGATCTCATAGTAAAATCTCAGTACACACTAAGCTGAGGCTAAATATACTACTTAAGTGTAACTAATAGCACTGTAAGACATTAAAGGTGCTAAAAGATAAGGGAGGCTTGTCTATTATTTACTTTGGTAAAGCATTATCACATTAAAATTCTCTCTCTTGAATATAAATAAAGATGGAATACAAATATATTTACCTTAGTGTTTGTAAAAATTTTGCCAAATGTCCGGCAAAGACGCCAAAAAAATCTGGAGAATTCATGGACACAGGCAGTTGAGGTTACATTAATTTTGCCCACTATTTCGATAAGCTGTGGTAACCTGAACGAGAAAGGAGAGAAAAACAGCAGGGACACACATAAATGACTGTCTCTGGGATACGTCTTGCGAGAGCACTTCCCCTATGCTCCTTGTAAGCAAAGGTTTCAGATCCTTTGAAATGGTATTAATGGACTCTACTAGATCACCTCTTCAAACACCAGTTTTAACTGCTTGCTATAAAAAAGAGAGTTTTCTGCATGTGAAGTTAATGGGATTCAAAATCAATTATGTGATACATCACAGAACCTTGGTTTAAGAATGCATTCATTCTAGAATCAAAGCTATTAAATTAGAATATAAAGTCCACTACTCCTAGTACTCCAGACAGTAGACCAGAGCCGACATAATAAAGAGGAGCTTCTTCACACAAGGTTACATATGCAGTGGGAGTGATTACCACCTTTCCAGTTTTGCTACTGAAGATGCCAATTTATGTTTCTTAAACAAATTAATCTATTTTATAAAATTCCTGTCTCAAGCCTAAACATGAGCTATTTTACATTGAGCAAATTTAGGTATATATAATGGATATGGAGGTGGTAACTTACAATTGATTGACAACCCACAGTAAACTCTCCCAGCCTGTTGTGCCCTCATGTTCTAGTTGGTAATCGTAAAGTTCTAGTAGCACTGCCAATTGCTCACGACTTCCAATAATAGTAGACACATCTTGTAGAGGTGACATAGGCCGAGGGAACCTGGTCACTGTAAATAACAAACAAAAAGCAAAATAAACCACACAGGAAAAAAATAGTTTGAGCACTTAGTTCTTCTGTCCAAAGCAAAATAAGGCTTTGATATTTAATTAAATTGCTTTAAACTTTAAATTTCAAACATTAAAGAGAATTGAGACCCTCACACTTAATAATTTAACAAACACTTACTAATGAAAACTAAGTTAATGTAGATTAAATTAAAATCAAAGATAAGACTTCAATAGAAAACATGGATTTAGTTAAAATGAATCTAATTAAAATGTATTTAAAAACAACAAAAATATGTAATTCCATTATATTGTTTACGCTAATGAAATAATCAAAATATTAAAAGATATCCTTCAGAAACTAAAGTTAAAAGCAGGGAAAATACTATTTCATAGAAGAGAATAATGATATAAAATATTGATGCCTCAGATGAAGAAATTTCTTTAGTAGTTAATTTTCAACATTAAATGTTTTATTTCAAAAATTTCAATCTAAGTTAATGTAGTGACCAGCAAGCTAAAACACAATCTATATAGATACTGTAACCAAGGTCCCATGTAGTACAAATAATAAAAACTCAGAGGCAGATATAGGTGTTAAAGCTGGGTCAGGTGGTGGTGGCACACACCTTTAATCCCAGCACAGGAGGCAGAGGCAGGTGGATCTCTGTGAGTTCGAGGCCATTCTAGTCTACAAGAGCTAGTTCCAGGACAGGCTCCAAAGCCACAAAGAAACCTTGTCTTGAAAAACAAAAAAACAAAAAAACCCAAAAACCAAAAAACAAAAAAGCTGAAGATCAGAGAAGCAGAACAGTAAGCCACTACCAATGCTCAGACCGACTAGACTGCACTGTGTCCTTGCCAAACCTAAGACTCCACACTCCAGTGAGTTCCCATCTCTTCCCCTTTATATTCCTCTCTCTGCCCAGCCATGCTGTTCCTGTCTCCAGCTCCATAGTGCTGGGATGAAAGGTATGTGACTCTCAAATACTGGGATTAAGGGTCTGAGCCGCCACAACCTGGATTTGTCTCTGAATTGATCCTGTGTAGCCCAAAGTAGCCTGGAACTCACAGAGATCCTTTTGCCTCTGTCTCCCGAGTCCTGGGATTAAAGGTTTAGCTAGTCCTGGCCTCTAGTGGTTTAGCTTTGCACTCTGATCTTCAGGTAAGCTTTATTTATTGAAATACAAATAAAATATCACTATTACAAACTTTAAAAAAATCTGAAGGAAAACTGAAAAAACTCACCTTTAAAGCATGTAAATAAAATATAACACACACATATATATTTAAAAAGCTTAAGCCTATTAATAAAGCTTCTAATCCTATGGATCACAATCCATAGATTTCTCCCCTCCACCACCTTTTTGATTTTTTGAAACAGGGTTTCTTTATAGCCCTGGATGTCCTGGAACTCACTCTGTAGACCAGGCTGGCTTTGAACTCATAAAGATCCACCTGCCTTTGTCTTCCAAGTTCTGGGATTATAGGTTTGCACCACTACACCCAACTCAGATTTCTTGCTTAAATTACATTTAATTTTGGCTGTGTGTTTGGGGAGTAGTACACGTGTGCTACAATATGCATGGTAGTCAGAGGACAGCACATTCTCCCTTTCCACCATGTGGGTACTAAGGATCACACTCAGGTCGTCAGGCTTGGTGGCAAGCACCTTTAGCCACCGAGTCATCCTGACAGACCAGGATTTCATGGCATTATGGAATACCTATGTGACTATTAAGTGAATAATGTATAACAGTAAGTTCATTAGCTGTGGGATATAAACGTCCAGATAGCAGTAAACACACCCAAAAGACACAGAAGGGTGCAGTATTTGCTAAAAATATATTTAATGATATTAGGCTAAAGAAAATTTGAAATAGTATCTAACGTAAATAAGACATTATTGTACTCTTATGCTGCACAGGCATTGGACATTAAATGTAGAAACTGGTCATGAGTGCTATCTGACGTCTCCTATTCGCACTCAGAATACTCAGAGACAGACATGTGGGTAACATGGTTATCACTCACAACCTAAATTTAGCTTCACTTCTCATTAGCCTTGCTCAACAACAGAAGATCTGGATGACTGGGGGTATCTGGGTTTAAACTTCTACATTACATCAAAACATAGCTGATACTATTTCAACCAGGATTCTGTCATAATGGGCACACTCTGCAAGATATGATGCAATGAATGCTTATATTTCAAAATCATTAATCTACAACTGGAAAATAATAATCACAATTAAAATAGATGAATTGAGACTAACTATATAAAGAATGAGAATAAAGGCATTTTAAAATTTGAGACCAAAAAATAAAAAATAAAAAATTTGAGACCAGCAAAAACAAAATGATGACAGGGAATAGGTAATTGTGTCTATAGAGAAGACATCAGAATGTCTAGGTGGGCACGGTAGCACATGCCTTTAATTTCAGCACCTGGTTGCAGAGGCAGGTGGATCTCTGAAATTCAGTTCAAGACAGCCAAGGTTACACAGAGAAACCCGGTTTCACAAAACAAAAATAACAACAAAAGAATGTTTCAAAAGCCTCAAAATATTTTTCTGCTTATTAATAGTTTTAAAAACCTGAAAATCTATCATACAACATTACAGAAAGAGTCCCAGAGTAACATTTTAATAAGATGGTAAAATAGCAACAATAAAATGTATACAGTAATTCTGCAGAATAACAGCTGCTAGGAATTGCTGGACGTTAGTTTTAGAATGTCAGAGAATGCTACCTTGTTCACCAGTACACCCCAAATACCTGAAACAAAAGTACCTGACATAAACTTTGGTTAATGTTATAAAATAACTGGCAATAAAATCCTTGTGTTATCCTTTATAACAAACATATCATTTAAATGAAGGATACAACTTTAACATTAAGCTAAAAACTGGGTGTAATGGTGTACACCTTTAATCCCAGCACTCCAGAGGTAGAAGTAGGCAGATCTCTGTCAGTTCTGGACAGCCTGGGATACATAGAGAGACTCTGTCTCAGAAACAACAACAGCAGCAGCAGCAGCAAGCCAAAGAGTTATAGCAAGAGCAACTAAAAACAAAAGATTGTTACTTGGCGTAAGGAAGACAATCACAAGAAGCAGTAGTTATATAAGTAAGGAACATGGTCAGGATAGCAAAGAAGTAAGTGGATGGCAGCTGCTGGCATTGAAGGGATATTTGTTAAAAACCATGAAGAAACGCTAAGAGGCATCACAGGCTAAACTAGTTTCTAGTTGCCTCTCCCGGCTCTGGCTTAGAGACATGACTGCTATAGGTGTCTTTAGATAAAGTGAGTTCATCTAGAAGGTGGGATCAGGGTAGACTCGCTCCTATCTAATGACTGACATCCTTACAAATATGGAAAAGCTGGGCACTAGGAAAGTCTGTAGAGATATGCAATGTGAAAGGAACAAGAGTCAGAGACATCTGCAAGCCAAGAGCACCAAAGAAGGCCCACCCATAAACTACCAGATTTTAAGGAAAGGGACAGCTTTCTCTCAGTTCTCAGAAGGCCCTTCCTCTCCTAATCCCATCAAGTTACACTTCTGCCCTCAAGCTAGGAGATAGCACATTTCTGTTATTTCAGATAACAGAATTTAGTGGTATTTTGTTAAGAGAACTTCAGCAAACTAACACAGCCAACCAGGAAGAGGAAAAGAATTTAAAACAATAAGTACTTTAGTGGGTGGTAGAGTCACAGAGTGACTAGTTAGGAATTCTAATGGACTCTTACTTCCAAGTCTTTATCCTATGAAGCTTGATATTTTTAAATAATCAATACAATAATTCTTTATTAGAGCCAGTAAGAGACACAGATTTCACAAACCTGAAAATGTTACAAAGGTATTCCAGACACAGGAACAGCCTGTTCCTAGGTGTATGGCTTAGGAGCAGTACGGCTGTCAACCACCTCTTTCACATCCACTGGGACAGTGACTTCATGCATTTCTCTGCCCCCCCCCCCCAATCCCAGTCCTGGGGATTGAACCTAGTTCCTCTCTCATGGATTAGGCAAGCATTGGGTCAGTCAGCTGTACTCCCGCCCTGACTTCACATGTTTCTGAAGATAAGTCACATTCTATGAGGTGGGGGAGAGAAAATCTTACTACATGCTTGTTTCTTTCTACCACAAACACAGCAGGAAATTATATTTATTATTAAAAATTACAACTATACAATCCCACTGTTGGGAATTTACCCAAGAGATACCCAATCATATTAGAAAAGCATTTGTTCAACTATGTTTATAGCAGCATTATTAATTTGTAATAGCCAGAACCTGGAAACAACCTAGATGCCCTTCAGTGGAAGAATGGATGAAGAAAGTGTGGAATATATACATGTTAGAGTACTACTCGGCGGTAAAAAACAATGACATCTTGAATTTTGCATGCAAATGGATGGAAATAGAAAACACCATCCTGAGTGAGGTAACCCAGACCCAAAAAGATGAACATGGGATGTACTCACTCATAATTGGTTTCTAGCCATAAATAATGGACATCGAGCCTATAATTCGTAAAAAAATCCTAGAGAAGATATATAAGAAGGTGAATCCAAAGAAAAACATATAGTTATCCTCCTGGATATTGGAAGTAGACAAGATTGCCGGACAAAAAATGGGAACTTGGGGGTGGGGTGGGATGGGGGATGGGGGGATGGGGGGATGGGGAGAGAAAAGGGTGAAGTGGAGGATGGGAAGAGCTTGGGGGAATAGGATGGTTGGGATATAGGAAGGGTGGATATGGGAACAAGGAATTATATATCTTAACTAAGGGAGCCATCCTAGGGTTGGGAGAGACTTGACTCTAGAGGGGTCCCCAGGTGTCCAGGAAGACGCCCCCAGCTAGTTCCTTGGGCAGCTGAGGAGAGGGTGCCAGAAATGTCCAGATCCTATTGCCATACTCATGAATATCTTGCATATCACCATAGAACCTTCACCTGGCATTGGATGGAGAAAATGACAGAGCCCCACATAGAAGCACCGGATTGAGCTCCCAAGGTCCTGATGAGGAGCAAAAGGAGGGAGATCATGAGCAAGGAAGTCAGGACCGTGAGGAGTGCGTTTACCCATTGAGACGGTGGAACAGATCTAAAGGGAGACCACCAAGTCCAGTTGGAATGGGACGGACGGAACAGGGGACCAAACCGGACTCTCTGAATGTGGCTGACGGTGGAGGAGGACTGAGAAACCAAGGACAACGGCGATGAGCATGAACTCTACAGCATGGACGGGCTCACTGTGAGCCTTGTCAGTTTGGTTGATCACCTTCCTGGACTTAGTGGGAGCTGGGAGGACCTTGGACTTAACATAGTGAAGGGAACCCTGATGGTTCTTTGGCTTGGAGAGGGGCGGAGTGGGGGTATGAGTGGAAGGGAGGGGAGGGAAGGAAGAGGAGGAGGGGAGGAGATGGAAATTTTTAATAAAAAAAATGAGAAAACAAAAAAATAAAAACAAAACAAAACAAAAAAATTACAACTATATTTATCTTACCCCATTGAAACAAAATAGCAAGGGAAGAAAAACTAAAGAGGAAACGACAACCTTCACACACTAGCCTAGTAACTATTAAGTGAGTCTTCTCATTGATTCAGATTTGAGATAGAAATGTCTATTTCAGCTTCCTAATAAAGTTTATAGAAACTGCCAGCCTTTGCTAGTGTGAGACCTTGCCTCAACAAAGCATAAAAGCTTACATAAAATCAACAAATAAGCAAAACACACCCACTCACCCAATGGGGGAACAGAAAAAAGCACAACTATTGCAGAATAATCTCACATGGCTTATTCATAAAAGAGAAACCTATAAAGTTTTATCTCTGAACACAAGATTTGACACTTACACATACAAAACATTTTAGTAACCATGCTGCTATGTAATGGGTAGAAACAAAACAACTCTTTGGGAAGCAAAACTGTCAGTATTGTACCCCTTCCCTGAAGAGCTGAGAGTTCAGTACCTTCAATTTGTGGCACGTCATCATGCAACGTGGCTTTGCTGGAGAAAGGCGCATTCTGAAGCACTAACGCAAAGAGAGATGGGATCAAGGACTGCAAGGCAGAAAGATACATGTGGAGCTTGTGTTCATCCAGTCCGTGCTCTCCTTCCTGAAACATAAGGGTGAGAGCTAATCTTAGGTTTTTGAAATCACCTTGCAAGTTGAATGCATGACAGCTTCTCTTTCTATGGCAAACAAGCATTTAAAGACCTCTATGTTAGACCCAAACATGCACTTAACAGAACTGTCCATCCTAACTGTTATGAGAAGCAAGAAGGCACTGTAGACATGCCAGAGTCTTTAATAGGAAATACCGGAAAGAATTGGTTCCAGGGATAGGAACACTTTTTCTGGGGCCTGCATCATCTTCTGAAATTCTTGTATACTAGAGTGAGTCACAGGAGACACAACAAGTGTGACGCTGCTAATCCTGTAGGGTCATCTGCTAATTCACTGTTTCCTAAATGTTTTCAAGCACTGGTCCCGTATGCATTTGCAAGGACTCACTTCCACAGATAAACAGAAAGAGAGAAATGACACAAACAGGATTGATATGGCACTCAGAAGGCAAATGTTAGAGTGAAAAACAAAACAAAACACCCAAACAAATACTAAGACTTATTAGAGATAAAGCAGTTATTGCATTCAGATCTATTTGAGATTTTTTTTTTTTTTTTTTTAACAGAAACACTACTGGTTAAGTAGGGCACTGGAGACATTTAGAAACAATGTGGTATTACTTACACCATAGCAAGGTACATACAAAAAAACAAGGTCTGGTTAATTATCAGATAGAAAGAAAGAATGCAAACACTTAAAAAAAAAAACCCTAGATTTTCCAGAATATGCTACTTCAGTCTTAATTTTTATATATTTCCCCTAAGTGTTCACTGTGAAGTTTAGAAGGAACAGTCCAATGTTTAGATTTAAGTCTATATGCATGTACATATGAGATCATCTAATAAATTGTTCTAAGATTCATGATAAAAACCTTAAAGGTCCTTGAACACTTTGAAGCATAAAGCATAAAAGTCTAGAGTCAGAAACCAATTTGTATGACAGCTGGAGACCCTGACAAGTTACCCTAAGCCAAACCCTAATTTCTGTGTAAAACACAAAACTCTCCTCAAAGGGTTCTAAGAGTGAAATGTGTTTTTAAATCTAAAGTATTGATCTTTGCAGTATATATAGACACCCAAGAAATACTAGCTTCTCTGCTAGCCTCTAAAGAACATTTAGTGCAAAAGTTAGATAAAGACACATCTATTATTTTCTCAACTTTTCATCAACTCTTCTGAGTAGAATGAAGTTCTCTTAAGAAGACTACAGAGACTCTGCATCTACTCATCTTTGCAATCTGGATCTGGAGCTGATTTTTATGTAAAACATCATCATGAGCATCTTCAGAGCATCCGGGAAGAACTGGTTTTCTGAACAATGTCTGCTACATTACTAAGAAGATGCTATTCCAGCCACTGTGCGCTTTCCCATCTAGCTCCTCCTATCTCCTCAGTGGTGATGTGCTAAACTATTTGGTTAAGTGGTACATCTTGTCTCTGCTCCCCAATATTTCTCTAAGATGGTCTAGAACAGACCCTTTAAATTTATGAACTATATAAAGAAAGAGGAACTCACCCTGAGGAGCTTTTCAATCTTGCTCAGTAGTGTAGGTATAAGATGAGACTGTAAATTTCCAAGTTCAGTTGTCCAAGCAGCATAAGCTGGTAAAAATACTTGGTGTGTTGCACTAACAACTCTTTCTGAGGGGTCACCCAGGGCTGAAAGCAATAATTCAAAGCCCTGCAAAAAGAAACAGGTAAGTGGAGATTGTTTAAAGAGTAAATTTCTAAAAAAATGTAATAAAACACAATATACATTTCAAGAAATGTTTTAAGGAAGACAGTCATCTCCAAATCCTTCCCGTTTTCTTAAGTGCTAATGTATCCACGGATGAACAAAGATGGGGTTGAAAACATGAACACTCATTTCCAATTTCCTGACAGTTGCTGGATTGAAAGCAGCTGTCCTTCTCGTGCATCACACCGACACCCCATCTCACTGTAGACTGTCAAGTATCTGAATCAGTACATTATTTGGAATTTATAACAGGGCAAAAATTCATGATGAAAAACATACCTGCTGATATTTGTCAGGATCATCAATGTAGCCCATAATGACACCCAGGCTTTTGATCACAGCTTCTCTTACCAAATCTGCCTTATCTTCCATTAACATCTGTTGCAACATCGAAAGAACCAAGGAACTACGAATTTCTTTCTGAAAACAACCAATGTTTTTATGATTTATTTATGCCACGATTTAATATGGTAATATTTAATAAAAATGGCAGTTACTGCTGTGCCTTAGCTTACTTTTAATACAATTTATTTTTATTTATAAATGCTGTGTGTAAGTGTGTGAGTATGGGTGTGTGCACACAAGATCGGTGCCTGTGGTAGCCAGAAGACAATGTCAGATCCCTAGAAGTGGCATTTCAGGTGGTTGCGAGACACTGATGTGAATGTTGGGAACCCAGAGTTGCATTAATGCCAAGCAGGGCTCAATCATTGAGCTAAACCTCCAGCACACTATACCAGTGCTCCTAGTTATTTCAAGGACTAAGCTTAATTAAAAGTTGAGAATAATAAAAAGTTATCAGGGGCTAAAGAGATAGCTCAGTTGTTAAGACTCTACTGCTGTTACAGAGGACCAGAGTTCTATTCCCAACAGCCATGTCAGGCAACTCACAACCACCTGTTAACTACAGTTATAGAGGTATACATCCTGCTTCCTTGGAAACTTGCATTCATGTGTAGCCCTCTACTTCTGCCTTTTCATGTAATTAAAAAGAAAATAAATCTTAAAAAAAGTCATCAATACTCAAATTCCTACCCTCTTTGTAGTTATTGAGACTTGTCAAGCCATAAAATGAATAAAGCCTAAACTTGGTCTGGCCCCTTTAAAGGAGATAATAAACCAAATAAAATAAAAACAAAGACTTGGTTTTTGTTCCAACTTTTAAAGACTTCTTAGATGAACAACACATTTAAACCTGTGAGCTGCCTGTAATGAATAAGGCCTGTCATCTTAGCACATGGGTAATAGGACACAGGAAGATCAGAAGTTCAAGGCCATCTTCTACATAGCAAGTCTCAGGCTACTGAGGGATAGATATCTCACAAAAACCAAATGAACTTAAATTTTACTGCTACATCTCAGATGGAAGGCCTGGCCTCTATGTTAACACACACATTGTGAATTTGGGGGAAAAAAATCTAGAACATGAAGATATGAGATTTTCATCAAAACTGGGGCACATTTTATCATTAAAAATCTATTTAAAAAGCCTTTACGCATTCAAAGCTGTTAGGCTTTGTAGCAGTAGATGCAAATTTCCCACAGTTCTAGAACCTACTCAGTATTCATTTTTATCACTGGGAAGGGTTTGTCTAGTTGTTTGTCAAGCGACAACTTGATGGAAATGAAGACGTCTGTCACATACCCACGTCTGAATAAGCACAGCTCGACAGTACGTGGTTCTGCTGAGAAAAACTGATACTCCAGGAAAGAACCCAGCTCCCGGCCTCAGTGCTCAAGCAAGAATCTAAGTGCTTTTCCTGAAAATCCTGCCAAATGTCAGTCTGCAGCCAAAATATTTTCTATTATCCCTTTCATCTTTGTGTCATAGAATATTACAAAAAGCTAGGGGTTAAAATTTAGTAAAATTAACAATTTTACTGATTAAGCAAAGTCCTTTTTTGAACGAAACTGGCTTGCTTTGGAAATGAGTGCTGTGTAGGGCACAGTCCTTATCAGAACATCTGAGGGCCAGCTCTCTGACCAATGCCCTGCAGGAACACTGCTGCCCACGCTACTAAGCGCCAGCACTGCATGTGTAAATACGCGAGGGAAAAAAAAGCCCTTTTAGGAAAACAGCTTCCACCTTATGGAGCTCTTTGAGAGAACCAACTTCTGTAGCTGAGTGGTGGTGGCGCACGCCTTTAAATCCAGCACTTGGGAGACAGAGGCAGGTGATTTTTGTGAGTTCGAGGCCAGCATAATCTACAGCAGAGTGAGTGCCAGGACAGGCTCCAAAGCTACAGAGAAACCCTGTCTCAGAAAAACAGAACAGAACAAATAAAAAGAAAAAGAAAAACAAAAAAAGAACCAACTTCCCAGAGTCCTTAGAATATCCTTGATGAACTACTGGCACAGCTCCATATATTTAAATGCATGAACAACCAATCAGAATGTACTTATTTACAAAAAAACATGCATTAACGTGAGCTTCCCCTTCCCCCTCTTCTCTTTCTTTTGTTAAAATAGCATGGCTAAGAGAATCTGGATTAAAATGGACAAGATACTCTACTGTTACACACAAACAAAGAAAAAGGTTCTTACTGGAAGGTACGGTGCCAGGGCTCCACAGGACTCTGCCACAAGCAGTCGTCTTTCTGGATATTTGTGATTAATCTGGAGTCAGAAACAAGCACGTCAGTCAAGTAGAAGCAACACACCCTCTCTTCTTCCAAAAAACGATTACTTTTCACCATACATCGTGTTAAGAATATAGTACACTGTCTTCCTTTCCCACTTCTGGGACTGCCTGTGTGTCTATACCTGGGGCAGGAATAAGGGAATCAAGGGCAGCCTAAACATCAAGGCACAGGGGTATCTGTTAAAGAAAAAGGGGAAAATAGAAGATGAAGAATTGGCAAGGTATCTAGAAATCATGTGTTTGCCTAGGACTAGGCTCTCCTTAGCATGGCAGAAGAAGCAAGGACTTCTAGCAACAGAAGGTGGAGAAATCTTCTGGACCTAAAAGAACTGGCGTGTGATAAACACCAGTCTGTTTTCACCTCTGGGGCTAGCCAATAGGTTAGCCATGCTTTTACCAGCTACATAAAAACTATATGCTCTTTTTGAGAAAACCTCTTTCCTGTTGGTATATGCAAAACAGTGGAGTTCTGCTATGTGCTGACTACACTGAACTGAAGCAAAATTTAAAAAAAGTCACATACTGGGTTTTGTTCCCATATGTCTTCTTCATAGAATATAAATCTTTCTTTGACTGGAAAAGAAGTATATCTGTTCTCATATTCCCATATCAAAAGATGACATAATTCAATAATGTTTTGGATGCCTAAAATTAAGAAAAGAAATTATATAGAAAGCTACTGGGCAACAAACTAGAGGTAGGTGGTTAGTCAGATCCCTGACCCACAATCATAAAGGTCACAAAAGAGGGATCAGAGATGTATGTAACAAACATCTCTGAGCTAAATTCAATCAGGTCACAATTGCTCTGAAAGCAGAGAAAGTCGGACTATCAGAGAGCTACGTTTAAAATTTTACCTCGCCCCTTCTCAGTCTAGTGTACTGTATCTCAGGTAAGAAACACACAAGATCAACTGCATTTCTTCAAGTTAATGAATAAAAAGATTCTCTTTAGCTTTACAAATAAGATGTTTCATAAGTATAAAACATACATTCTGAAAACTACAAACCACTGTGGTAGATATTTTGATGAACTTCCGTTACCCTATACTAAGATTGGAAACACATAATTAGGATGGGAATCTTCTCCAGATCCATCTATAGATTCAATAAATTACTTGAAGAAAACAAAAACAAAAACAAAACCCAGCTGGCTTCTTTACAGAAATGAAAAGCAGTTCTTAAAATTCATATGGAGAAATAAGAGACCCATAGTAGCCACAGTAGACCTAGCAGTGCATTTGTTTTGGGGTAATAAAATGCTTTAATTTTTAAACTGGATGCAGAGATGAATGAACCACTCTGTGAACACACTGACCATTCAGAGATAGACTACAGGTAATACTGGAATTAACAAAACTCTGTTTGGGGATGCCTTTGAAAAGTAGTTCAGGCTTGTCTAGAACTCACCAGTATTGGAATTACAGACATGTACTACTATGCCTGGCAGAATATTTTACTTTTTAAATTTTCTTAGAGATTTTGAGGCAGGGTCTAGCCTAGCCTTGACTCCTCCTGTCTCTGTCTCTTGAGTGCTGGGATCACATGTGTTTATCACTGTGCTCAGTTTGACAAGTGCAAGCTAAAAAGAGAAAATGGAAAAACTAAAATCATCTCTTATAGTAAAGCTTGTAGTCATGTTAGTTAGATTTTCTAGATGTACAGAGAAGTATTTCAGAGGATAGGCATTCTTCAAACTTTTCAAAGACTACAGAATATGGCATTTAAAGTGTTTTAATAACTTAGGACTTTTCATGACATTAGACACATCTGTTCCTGGCAGTACCAATTACTTCAGGAGGATGATGAGCATCGAAGAGGCTCCTTATGGAGTTTGCTAGTCATTTGGGCAAGAAACTGCTTTTGCTTGGACTGCTTGATGGTATGCTGTATGAAATGGACATGCAGGACCCACAGAGAAATGACTGCTGAACTTGCCTAAAGGTGAGACAATCCTTTGGGGTTCCTGCTTCATGAAAGAGCCTGCCAGAAACTCTGCAGGAGACAGAAGAAAGTGACTGACAAACTGCCAACATAGGCAGAACTGACTTTGAAATGTCCTACTTCATGGAAAAGTCTTTTGGATACTATGGTCCTGTAGGCCGAAGATGGATGCCCCAATATTACAGAAGAATTTTGGGTGACTGTCCAGGCAGCAAGATGTCTCTGTCAATTCTGGAGTTTTGGAAGTAGCTTATAATGCACTTCCTGTTTACTTAGGTGATATTATATCCTTCTGGAATCTTTGATGGAGTTGAAGAATAGATATTATTACAGTTTTCCTTAGTTTTGATAAAAGATAAAGTAGATATAACTATTGTAACTGTAATTCTTGCTTAACACCTGTTTTGTTGTATGTAATCTTGCTATGTTAAAGTTAAAATGTTCCTTTTTATTTAGACAGAAAAGGGGAGTTGATGTGGGATTCCCCTCTGTATGCTGTGAATACCATTGGTTAATAAAGAATCTTCACTGACCTGTGCCGGCAGAATAGAGAGGTAGGTGGGGAAAACTAAACTGAATGCTGGGAGGAAGAAGGTGGAGTCAGGAGACGCCATGTAGCCTCCGCTGAGAACAGATGACAAGGAACCTTGTCGATAAGCCACAGCCACGTGGCGATACACAGATTAATAGAAATGGGTTAAATGAAGATGTAAGAGTTAGCCAATGAGAAGCTAGAGCTAATGGGCCAAGCAGTGATTTAATTAATATGGTTTCTGAGTGGTTATTTTGAGTCTGGGCAGCTGGGAACGAACAAGCAGGCTCCTACAACAGTATGGGAGCTGGAGAGATGGCTCAATGGTTGAGAGTATGATATGCTCTTCCAGAGGACCTGGTGTTCAATTCCCAGTACCCACATGGCAGTTCACACCTGTCTGTAACTCCAATTCCAGAGCTTCTGACACCGTCACACAGATGTTCATGGAAGCAAAACACCAATGAACATAAAATATAATTTAAAAAAAATTCACTCCGGTAAAATAAATTTAATTATAAATATATAAACTTGCTGAATCAAAGTTGTACACTTTGTAAACTGCAGGTATCTACAATCTATACAGGTTCTCCATTTGCAAACACACTTAACTCTTCATCAAACTTGCTAAGTAAATAGCGCAGGGACTTTGCACTTGCTGGACCTTACTTCCCCTAGAGACTTGGTTCAACAGCACATCCTCAGAGGAGGACGATGTTGTCTACCACGCTCAGTCCTCTACTTTGTCTTTCTTCATACTGTTTTTCTAGTCACTACAGCAGTACATGGCACAGGAATCAGTGTTTCTAAGTATCTGGTGAATGAATGAATAAAGCAAAGCATCCTAAAGCATTCTTTTGTGCGAATAAACGATATGCAGAGCGAGGGACAGTTATAACTCTCCTTCCATGGATTTCCCCATGTACTTTTAAAAGAAAATATAAACCTTCAAGAATTAGAAGAAAATAGCTAAGAAAGCCATGCAGGTAACTTACCTGTTCCCAACACTGTGGTAAAAGTTCAGCCTCCACACGTGTTGGTCCAACATGTCGTGCAAATGCCACACAGCCCGTTAGTATCATTTGTCTGAAAAGTAATAGGAAAGAAACTGGTAGTGCATCAGAATATTGAATCACAACCATGAGTTAAAAAGAATTAAACAGTCAGGAATGGTCACACCTCTTTAATTCAGCACTTGGGAGGCAAGGTACACATATCTCAGTGAGTGGAGGCCAGCCTAGTCTATGTAAGTTTCATGCCAGTAAGGGCTAGATGGTGAGACCCTGTCTCAAAACAAACTTACACCAAGACAAGTTAAAAAATAAACAAGAAAAGAGTTAATTCTAAACATTCTTATTATTGTTTCTCAATTTTTCAAGTTAATGTCTTTATTATGTATTACAGTAACCTTCCACTCATAGCCCATACATACTAATACGAGCTTATTAGTAGATGTGCACTTATTCTTAACTGCACTGCTGAGGACCAAATCTAGGGCCTCATGCTATCCAAGTTATATTCTAATCAAATCTTTGGGAATTGTTCTACACAAATTCCCTATCATTTATATCACCCTTTGTTTCTATTTCTCAGTTTTTCTTTTTGATTTTTCTATTTCTTCTATTTTCCCCCACTTTAGAAAGCCAGGTAAATTAAAGTGAATAAAAAGAGATATACTGAGAAATTCTATCACCTGCTTCCTCATGAGATATTTCTAATAACTGAGTATTTCTGTACCAACTACATACATATGTATGTGTTCCACAACTGTTTCATAAACCATGTAGAAAAATCCAAGTACGATGGGGCACACTTGTAGGGCCAGTTCAGAGACCGCAGATAGGCAGATCTACGAGTTCTCTGGCTGGCCAGCCCGACTTGTTCTACTCTAGACCTCTGAAAAAAGCTGCTTCAAGGGTGAGGTCTGGAGCTAGGCTAGTGGTAGAGCATCTGCAGATCACTTGTGAGTCCCTGGGTCTAGCCTTATTGCCGACAAGAGTAAAACCGCAATTGTGCCTGAGGAAAGCACCCAAACTGTCCTACGGCTAACCAATAGTCTCGCATGAATCCCCAAACCCTGGTCATAGTCACTGGCACACAAATTTTAAAATATTTCTTCATGATATACATGTACTACTACTACACTAACTACATCTAAACATTAAAAAGAAAAAGTGATAGCTCTGAAATGCAGTTCAAGATTAAAAAGGTCAGATGGCCAATATATTATTAATAGCATTAGAAGTAGGCTATTATAGCAGTAAAAAAAATAAGACTACTTAGCTAGAAATATGATATCAGTTATGATTGTTGTCAAAGAACTGCAGAAAGTACCACCATGGAGTATAAAACCAGGTTTTACTGGGCTATTGCTAAAGAAGTCTGAGATTAATTAACTAAGGAAAAATAACAAGTGGCTACCTATCAAGCATGTGCTAACAAACATATCTGTCTACTTTTCATTTGTATTATATAATAATATAGAATATTGCTATTAGTCTATTTTAATAAAAAGTTATATTTTTGTAATGTAAAAACACAGTAGGCAAGAATGTTTTATTTCTGACGTGAAGGCTTGGCCACCAGGTGGCAGTGGTTATGTTTAAGTTTTGCCTTGCCTGTCTCAAAAAACAAAACAAACAAAATTTGTCTCACAAACTAAAAATGTGATATAAAAAAGGTATTTCACTATTAAGTTATTAAGATAGGGACAGGCACTTTTTAAAAGAAGAGAATGATATATGCAATTTCCTGTATAAATCGTCCTTAGAAAACTTTCAAGTTAGATGATATGTCTACAGTGATCTACTTTCCCTCATTCACACTTGACTAAAGTGCATACAGGTTTCTAGAGCCACCCGACTCTGGCTGCGTCCTGAGGACAAGTCTCTCCACTTGCTCTTTGGTATATTCTACTAGGAACAAGAGACAAACACAGTGTAAATGTTGGGATAGCTTAGACTGTGTGATCATAACTTTGGAGCTCCTTCTACTTCTCATGACTCATTTTTTATTTTATGATTTTACATAGTCAAATCATCAAAAGATATGGAAAGAGCCCTAAAATTAGATAAATACTTACAAAGCACAACTCTGTTTTACAAAACACCAGCAAAATCCCTTTCATTATTAAGCTAAAGATTGTATAGAAAAACATCCACTGGTGCGTTGTTTCCCTAGGGCCAGGCTGCTTTCTTCAGGCTCCCCTTGCAGCTTTACGTAGTATTTGAACATTTTACTCCTTGAGGCAGACAACACACTTTCTTGATCAAACCAGTCCCTCATGTTCCTGTGTGTGGGGTGCTGCCCTATGGCGATTCCACGCATTTGTACCTGACGGCCATCAGGGGCTGCATGCAAGCTCCAGGAAGGACCTGTTCCAGGTAGTTCAACCCCATCCACTGCTGCAGAGTTCCCACATAACTTACATAGAAAGAACAGATCTGAGTCCCTCAGAAACTGGTGTGACCCTGAGGAACCCACTTGGTGTTGCATCAAGCTTTGTGATGACAATAAAGGTTAGGAAGTACTATAGACAATGGACCAACTCTCTGCTTTCCTCCTGAGGGTCTCTGCCACTTCATTAACAAAATGGTTTCTGTTCTCATTAATTCTGAGAGATCAGTAAAGATAAAGATGCTAAATTCTGTTAGATTCTGACCAAGAGTCAATTCACAGATTGACTAGAGTTCATGAGAAATTAACACTTTAAAGAACAAAGCATAGATTCAGTTTGCAAAGACTTAGTTATGCTAATTATAAAAGTAGAGGCTCAACAGTGTTTGGACATACTTTTCACAGCTATTTTTGCTTCAAGAATTTACTTATTTTCACAGGTTAATTTCTCAGAGTGTTATCCCTATGATCTATTTATTTATTGGTATAAGTTGCAGGTTCCTTTAAAAATGGAGGTGAGTAGAAGGAAAACAAACTCAATGATAACGCTATTGACATCATACTCAAGATGGTGGACATATGACAGAATCCAGCACACTGAAATTGATAGCGGGAAGGAAAAAAGGCCTGTAGATTAAATCACCAACTACGGTGCTCATTTCGTTTGTTTATTCCTGCATACCCACCTTTGCTCATCATCTGGCCTCTTGATGAGGTTGAAGAGTATGTGGAGGAGCTGGTCTCTCTCTTTAGGTTCAGGGTGTAGGCATGCTGTACACAATATGAGGGGGATCAACTCCTAAAGAAATATGAGAGTGGAGAAATTAAAAATAAAAATACAGTGCATTATATCCTAATTTTTATTTCCAGAGTACCCTTAAAAACCTCAATAAACAGAGAATATCTATATCTATATCGGCTAAAGAGGATAAATCGCAGTGTAATAAAAATTACTCAAGGTTCAAAAAACCTTTTTTTTTTTTTTTTGCCAGAATTGCCAAAGGATCCATTAGGTTTTTACAGTAAATAAAATCCCATAATCTGACAATCTGATATAACATTAATTTGAAAAGTGTTTTAAGTTTCTTGCAAAAGTTCACTACTTTTTTTAAAAATCATTAAAAGTTGAAGAAAAGAAAAACCAAGAAAACAAAGCTTTTTCCTGGGACCGGACATCCATCTCAATACAATACTTACTTAGGTTGTCCATAAAGCCTTGATCTCCAACGAACACTACATATACCAACAATACAAAAATCCCAAGTAAAAAACAAACACAGGTATACAAAAATCAAAATAAATGGAAACACAAAAATATTTTCCCAAACTATGTAACAAAAATTCCTTTACACACACACACTGTGCTTCTGTCAGTATGATCTATAACTTAGTATTTTGTACCTTTCATATTTAATCCATTGTCTAATTAAAATGACCATTCTTGGGCTATAGGTGCAGATCAGTGGGTATTACTACTGACTATAATTAGAAATATTTTATACTAAACTGAAAAAAAAAAGCTCAAAAGTAGAAAGATATTTTTGGAGAGAAATGCTCCAAACTCTAAGTATTCTAAAGAAATCATGCGAATATATTAAGATTGGAGGGAAGAATCTCTCTTTCCCATTTACCTAATTACCTGACCCAAAGTATAAGCAAACTAAACCATGAAGCAAGGAGGCACGGTCCCCATTCACAGCTCAGAGCCTAAGAAGCAGGTTTAAAGTGTGTGTAGATGACGTAAGTTTAGAGTTGGGATGAAGCTGAAAAGCAAGACTAAAAAGCCCTTTATCAAGGTTTTTATATTTCATATTAAACTTTAATTACCTACTATAAATTTTAAATTTGAAGTTATAAGATCTAGACAAGAGAAACTCCAAACAAATGAGAGAAGTAGAAAGTCTAAAGTACTTATTCTGTTCTTTTTTTCAATCATGTTATTTAGATGCCTACATAGATTTTACTAAAAAATTACAGAAAATTAGAAAAAATAGTTCTGTGCTGAGATTGTAAGACAGAATATTCAAGTTCTGCATGACCACTCTGGGTTCTTGGGGGTTTATATAGGTCTGACCCTCATAGACTCATGTGTGTGAATAATTGGCCTATAATGAGAAGCACTAAAGGAGAAAAATCTACAGATTAAAGACAATTCCCATTTAAATGCTAACACAATTCTTTAGAGACCTTGAAAGAACAATATTCAACTTCATATAGAAAAACAAAAAACCCAGAATAGCTAAAATAATCTTATATAATAAAAAGAATTTCTGGAGATATCACCATTCACGATCTCAAGCTCTACTACAGAGCTAAAGTAATAAAACCAGCATAGTTGTAGTATAAAAACAGACGGTGGATCAATGGAATCTAAATGAAGACTCATGAATGAAGACACATCCATGGACACCTGACAAAGGAGTCAAAATTATTCAACGGAAAAAAGAATCTTCAAAAAATGGTGCTAGTCTAACTGGATGTTGGCACGTAGAAGAATGCAAGTAGATTCTTATCTATTGCCCTGCACAAAACTCAAGTCTAAGTGCATCAAAGACTTCAACATAAATTTAGTTACACTGAACCTGATAGAAGAGAAAGTGGGAAATAATCTCGAATGCGTTGTCACAGGAAACAACTTCCTGAACAGACCACCAGTAGGGCAGAAACTAAGATCAACAATTAATAAATGAAACTGAGAAGCTTCTGTAAGGCAAAGGATACCGTCAATAAGACAAAAGGGCAGCCTAGAGAATGGGAAAATATATTCATCATCCCCAAATCTGACAGAGGGGTGATCTTCCAAATATATAAAGAACTCAAAAAACTAAACATCAAAAGTCCAAAAAAAAAAACAATGGAAAAACGGTTTACAAATCTAAACAGAATTCTCAACAGAAGAATCTCAAATGGTCTAGATATACTAAAAGAAATGTTTAACATCCTTAGCCATAAGGGAAATGCAAATTAAAATGATTCTGAGATTCCACCTTATATCTGTCAGAATGGCTAAAATCAGAAACACAGATGATAATTCATGCAGGAGACAATAAGGACCAAAGGGAACACTCCTGTGTAACACTGGTATTAGTGAAAACTTGTACAGCCAGTTTGAAAATCAATATTGAAAGTTGTTTTCCATATTGTTTCTCAGAAAATTGAGAATCAATCTACCTCAAGCCCCAGCTATACCACTCTTGGGAATATACCCAAAGGATGCTCAATCATAACACAGGACACTTGCTCAACTATGTTCATAGCCAGAACCTGGAAAAAAAAATAGATGTCCTTCAACTGAAGAATGGATAAAGAAAATATGGTACAATTACACAATGGAGTCTTACTCAGCTGTTAAAAACAATGACATCATAAAATTCAAAGGCAAATGGATGGAACCAGGAAGTCTGCATGGGACTGACTTAGGCCCTCTACATATATGTGACAATTGTGTAGCTTGATTTACTTGTGGGACTCCTGACAGTGGGAGCAGGAATTGTCTCTGACTCCTCTAATGGCTTTTGGAACCCTACTCCTCAAACTGGGTTGCCTTGCCCAGCCCGACTACAGGGCGAGGTGCTAAGTTTTACTACAACTTGATGAATCAGATTTTGTTGCTCTCCACAGGAAACTTGCTATTTTCTGAACAAAGGAGGAGTGTGCCCTGGGATAATGCTCTTGCACATTGCTAAGATTTGTCACTTGAATTGGTTTAATAAAACACTGATTAGCCAGTAGCCAGACAGGAAATATCAGGGATGGGTAAGCAGACTATGAGAATTATGGGAAGAGAAGGGCAGAGTCTGGAGTCACGGTCAGTTGCAGAAGAATCAGGATGAGAAGGCTGCACTGAGAAAAGGTAGCAAGTCATGTGGCTAAACATAGATAAGAATTATGTGCTAATTTAAGTGTAAGAGATAGTAATAAACCTGAGCTACCAGCCAAGCATTTATAATTAATATAAGCCTCCTGTGTGGTAATTTGGGAAGCAGCTGCAGAATGGGGCAGGACAAAAACTCACCTCTGATTACAAGAGTGGATGGGGTAGGGCAAAAGGCAGGTTGAGGGGAGGGACTGGGACAAGATGAGGGAAGGGAAACTACAGCTGGCCATACAAACAAACAAACAGGTAAGTAAGCAAAATTATTAAAAAAAAGAGTTGCCATGGTCATGTTATCTCTTCAAAGCAACATAAACCCTAACTAAGACAAATGCTAATATCATGCTTGAGGGATTAGCTGAGATTTTATTGGAGAACGCTCATAAAATAAATATTTAATCTGATTTGGAAGTTTAGTAAAAGTGCAGAGAAGAAATGACTTCTGAAAGCATGAAAAACTCCAAACATTGACCTATACTTCATGTCAGGCCAGATATTTTATTCCTTAGTGCCTTTCTTGTACCCCCAGCCCTCTTCCTATTTCTACATATGTATTTCCTATACTATTTTTCATATTCTTTCCTTAATCTATAACTTTAAAGTTATAAATGAAGGAAAGATACTTGTATGCAAGTACAAGAAAGTTTTTTGTATGCAGCAGAAGGATGGATTCTATTTTCACACCCAATCTGTTAGGCTGTCTCTTTATAGGTGATTGAGTCCATTTATATTAAGAAATAGTAATGACCAGTGACTGCTAGTTCTGTTATTTTTGTTGTTGTTATTGGTATTGTGTGTGCTTTCTCCTTCTTTAGGGTTTGCTGCTGTGAGATCATCTATTGCCTGTGTTTTTGTGGATGTAGTTGATTTCCTTGGGTTTGAGTTTTCCTTCTAGTACTTTTAGTAGGGCCGGATTAGTGGATAGGTATT
The DNA here is from genome assembly GCF_903992535.2 of Arvicola amphibius. NCBI lineage: Eukaryota > Metazoa > Chordata > Mammalia > Rodentia > Cricetidae > Arvicola > Arvicola amphibius. Next base: position 109,129,845 of record NC_052058.2, on the reverse strand, counting down.
GTTTAAATCTGGTTTGGTCAAGGCATATCTTGGTTTCTCCCTCTATGGTGATTGAAAGCTTTTCTGGGTATAGTAGTTTGGGCTGGCATCCGTAGTCTCTTAGTTTCTGCATAATGCCTGTCCAGGACCTTCGAGCTTTCATAATTTCCACTGAGAAGCTGGATGTAATTCTGATAGGTCTCCCCTATAGGATACTTGGTCCTTTTCTTTTGCAGCTCTTAATATTATTTCTTTATTCTATATGTTTAGTGTTTTGATTATTATGTGAAAAGTAGATGTTTTATTTGGTCCAGTCTATTTGATGTTCTGGAAGCTTCTTGTACTTTCATAGGCATGTCCTTCTTTAGATTGGGAAAATTTTCTTCTATGATTTTGTTGAATATATTTTCTGTGCCTTTCAGTTAGACTATTTCTCCTATCCCTATTATTCTTAGGTTTGCTCTTTTCGCAGTGTCCCAGATTTTCTGGATATTTTATGTTAAGAATTTATTGTATTGTACTTAAAATTATCTTTGACCGATTTCCTCTATTGAGGATCTATTTCCTCTATTGTATCTTCATTGCCTGAGATTCTGTCTTCCATCTCTTGTATTCTTTTATTTATGCTTGTATTTGTGGTTCTTGATTATTTACTCAAATTTTCCATTTCTAGAAATCCCTCAGTTTGTGTTTTTATATTGCCTTTATTTCAGTTTTCAAGTCTTCTTTCATGTGTTTGATTGCTTTTCCTTGACTTTCTTTAAGGAATTTGTTGATTTCTTCAATTTTTTTTTGTTTATCTTTTCCTCCACTTCTTTAAAGGAATTTTTCATTTCCTTTTCAAGGGCCTCAATCATCGTCATAAAGTTATGTTTAAGGTTGTTTTCCTCTGCTTCATCTGCATTGGGATGTTCTGGCTTGGTGCTGTAGAACCACTAGTTTCTGGTGGTGCCATATTGCTCTTTAAGTTGTTGAGTGTATTCTTGCCTTGTCTACCCATATCTTCCTCCAATTGGCATAGGTTAAGCCTGTGTTTCAGGGGTACCTCTTTCTCCCATTGGCATAGATGGGGACTGTGGCTCCATTGACTGCTCTTTCAGGTGCAGGCAGAGCAGATCCTCTGGTGATTACTCTAGGCGCAGGCAGGCCCAAAGATCAGATGGTCACTCCTCAAGGTACAGGTGGGGCCAAAGCTTTCAGAGTCAGGTGGGGCAAACATTTACATGTACAGAGAATGGCAGAAATGCGGGCTGGAACGCAGGTGCTCTTTCCCAGAGGAATTTCTTTTCTTTTTTTTTTTTTTTAAATTTTTATTTAGTTCTACATTTTTCTCTGCTCCTGTCCCTGCCTCTCCCCTCCCCTTCAACCCTCTCCCAAGGTCCCCATGCTCCCAATTTACTCAGGATATCCTGTCTTTTTCTACTTCCCATGTAGATTAGATCTATGTATATCTCTCTTAGTGTCCTCATTGTTGTCTAAGTTCTCTGGAATTGTGATTTGTGGGCTGGTTTTCTTTGCTTTATGTTTAAAAACCACTTATGAGTGAGTACATGTGATAATTGTCTTTCTGTGGGTTACCTCACTCACAATGATGTTTTCTAGCTCCATCCACTGGCCTGCAAAATTCAAGATGTCATTTTTTCCTGCTGTGTAGTACTCCATTGTGAAAATGTACTACATTTTCCTTATCCATTCTTTGGTCGAGGGGCATTTAGGTTGTTTTCAGATCTGGCTATGACAAACAATGCTGCTATGAACATAGTTGAGCACATGTCTTTGTGGCACAATTGAGCATCCTTTGGATATATACCCAAAGGTGGTATTACTGGGTCTTGAGGAACTTCTTAGGATAGCTTTTGGACGTCACTCCTAAGGTTTGTTTGTAGCTCCAGGCACTCGCCCACTTGCTCTTAGCAGTCGCTCAGTCCTCTGACACTCTTGGTGGCCTCTCAGTGGTTGGAAGGATGAGAAAACTCAGCCAGAGGAACAGATGCAGAAGGGTATTAAAGTGTGAGGAGTCACGAAGGTTCTGTGTTCTCTCTGGGTCTCCTGCCCTCCCTCATCTCCCTAGAAACTCCCAGGCTGCAGTTCAACAAAGGCTAGCTGTGAGTGGATAATCCAAGAATCTAGCAGTTGCTCAGTTTCATGAGACTGGATGCCTCAGCCTGTCTTCTGCATATGCTGGGATCCAGAAGAAAATAGGCTTCAATGCCTTGTGAAGGACTGGATGTGCTCTACCAATGCTGAGTCCAAAGGGGCAATCTGCATCTCAGACTGTATCTCCAGGCTGTATCTGTCTCCATCAAACCTCAGACTGCCCAAATCTGGCTTTAAAACGCATCCCAACATAGTAGTCATCACCAAACAATCCAAACTGGAACATGAGAAGTAAAACAATAAAGTTTGGTTGCCTTTATTCTAAAAATTAAGATAGTAGAATTCTGGAAAACAAACAAACATTTGTTTCCTAAAATGATAGCAGTTAATAATTTCTATTGCCATCTGATTTAATTTTTTACTGGCAAAATTTGCAGTATACGGTAAGTCAGTGCCACTAATTTTTGTCGATGCTCCATACCAAGGTAACTGAGTACCTTGATACACATTAAAGGCTGTGACATGTAGAATTCAGCAGGGAAAGCCTGTGATCTAGCCTCTTCATCAGACACAGTGAAGATATTGATAATGATAAAAACATTACAAGTGGTCTGTTCACAGAAACAGCACAGATTGACACTAGGTGTGTAGAGGCCTGGAAGTAGATTCCTGCTGGACTGGGTTGGCTACAGACAATCCCAATTCTCTTACTTATTCAACTCCACGTCACTGGAGCACTAACGTTTCCACACCTCGGAGATTTTACTCATTACACGTCCACTCACAAACTTGATCAACACAATCTCTTTCGGTATCATTGCTCAAATCAAGAACTCTAGCCCTTTAAAAATTGTAATTCTGACTGCTATATCTAAGATAAATTTCTCTAAGTAGACAAGGTGAAACTTAGAAAAATGTCTTTGTGAATTTTAATTTAAATGTATTGAATGTAACACAGTAATACATAAGATGTCATTTCTTGACATTTAAGGATTTGATTTTTACACAGAAGTAAAATCATGACCACCATGATTAAGAAAATAGCTATAGCAACTATAATTCTAATAATATTAAATTGAAAAGATAATTTCCCTCTTATCTAGGAAAATATTTTTCAATCCTTCCCTGTTTTTCATTTCATATATATGCATGTGTTGTGTGTGGGACAAGTCGCAAGGTTGACATATTTTCCTTAATTGCTCTTTTACCTTATTCTTTGGGGTAGAGTCTCCCAATCACAGTTTGACAACATGGCCAGTTTTGCTAGCCAGCTTGCTTCAGGGATCCTGTTGTCATACACCTATGCCTTTGAAGGCTTGAATTATAGTTGAGCTGCCAGTCCAGCCGATATTTATGTGGGTACTGGAGATACAAACTCCGATACTTCTGCTTTCTTATCAGCTGAGCCATCTCCTCAGCCCCTAATCTCTCCCTCTCCACTCTGTGTGTGTGTGTGTCCTTGCCATAGCACAAGTGTGAAAGACAGAGGACAGCTTCTGGTGTTGTCATCACCTATAAGACAGGGTCTTACTCACTGTTATGTGAGAGCCATCATCTTCTGGGGATTTTCCTGTCTCCACTTGCTATCTCTCCACAGGAGTGCAGAGATTATATTCACATGTATTACTGCACCCGGCTTTATTCCCTACTGCAACCCTCCAGTGGTTTCTCTATGTAGACTTGACTGTCCTCGAAGTCAGAGATCCACCTGCTTCTGCCTCCTGAGTGCTGGGATTTAAGGTGTGTGCCTCGACTGCTGCCACAGCATCTGACTTTTAAGTTGGTTCTCAGCAGCCTCAATCAGGTTGTCAAGCTTACAAGGAAAATCAGTTTACTCATTAAGCCATCTCTTCAGTCCTACGTGTCCATAAGTGAAAGTGTCAAAAAGCTTAAATAGATTTTTAAAGATAAATTTTTTAAACTTATGTGCATATATCTATAGAAGCATGTCAGCTGTGTAGAGGCCTGAACAGATGTGTGGAACAGGTGTGTAGGACAAGTAAGTAGAGGCCTGAACAGAGTCATGAACAGATTTCATATAATATCTTTCAAATCTCTATGAACTGTTTTTGCAGAAAAGGAAGTTGAACATTAAATCTACATAATTGCAAAGTTTCCTAAAGAATCAACATATATTAAAACAGGTAAAATTGGAAGAATCAGATGTCCCAATCATTTAACATACTAAAAACTACAGCAATAAAAAGCATGAGAATGGCTTAAGGATAAGAATAGGATATACAGACCAATGGAATACAACTGAGATTCTCAGATCCAAACAACCTATAGTAGTCAATTGTCAACAGAAGTGGCAAAGGCCTTCAACTGGCAATACTTTTTCTCTTGAACATATATGTCAGCTTAATAATCAATGTAAGGGCTATCTATAAAATGATTGCAAGTCGTAAGTGATAAGGGTTTCATATCCAGTCTATGTGACTCTTACAGCTAAAACATATAAAGATAGTCCAATTAAAAATGGTCAAAGGACTTGGAAAAAACACATTAGAAGTTAGTAAAATTATATGTGGGATGGGGAAAAGGGTTTGTGTTGTCTGTCTTTTTCTACTTAAAAAAAAGTTAATGTTAATATATAGCTTCAAAGCACATGAGTTGCTAGGCCTCAACCCCCAGACTTGGGTCATAATGGCAGTTTCCAGCACCTTGACATGGGAGAGTGGTCAGGCCCTTCCTATATAAACAAACAAACAAACAAACAAACAAACAAAAAGAACAAAAAAGCCCAATATCAGGTCACAAAATCCATCCTGTCCTGAACAGCTCTTGCCAGCCCAAAGAAATCCTCTATAAAGCCTGACTCCTGCTCAGTTCTTTGCAGCTGCTTCTCACCCAAGGCAGTCACCTTCTTGTGTCTCTCCTAAGAAATCTTTTCTGTAAGGTGTGACCTGCGGTATTTTGACTCCTGACTGCCAGGACATTTTACCCATTAGAGCTGTAATACTTTATTTTATACTTCCTGAAAGTCTTAAACCCTGTTTCTAATGTGTTATGTAATCAGCTAGGATATTATTATGATCATCAGCTAACTAAACCTTGTAACTCTGCTTATGCTGAAAAAAAGCACATAACACTTGAGAAATAAGAAAAGCCTCAAATACCAATCCTTTAATCATAGGAGTTCTTTAAAAATACAGGCTTAAACAGGTGAAATATTAAAAATAAATTAAATGCCAGGAATCTACTAAGACAAATTTTGCTTCTTTCTTTCCCTCTGTGGGTACCAGGGACTGAACCTAGAGCCTCATGGGTGCTAAGCAAATGCTCTCAGGTTCTGCCCTTTTATAGCCAAGGATTTGTTTGAAACCAAGTTAATATATATTTTATCATTTACTAATTTCATTTTGAGAAATACAACTTTTATCGAATAGAACAAGAGGAAAAATAATTAAATAGAGAAAAGGATCAGTTTTTCATGAACCTACAAGAACACTCAATAATTTTTAAACATAAAAAAGTTAAAAATCAGCCAAAAAGTATACATGTGTATACACACACATGGTATCTGATTATTGATGATAAAAAACTATAAATACTTCATGCAATATAATCAGATTTTAGTTAAGTGTTTATACTAATATGAAAAAGAGGAAAAACCAATTTTATGAAAGTCAGGTTTGATAACACTTAAAAATTATACTGAGGAAGAAGAATAAGTGGGATGCAAACAATAGTTCATAACATGGGTAGTACAAGCCGAGAGAGGAGAAGCTCAAACACCATCCTGCCAGGCAGAACTGCAAGACAACCTGAAATTGGACACTGATCCTTCAAGATCTCGGAAGCTTTCATACAGATTAGTATGTTACAATCATTTTAAATTAGATACAGATAAAGCCATCATCAAGACTAGCTTCTAAGCTTTTTAAAAATTAAAAACATCTATAGGAATGAAAACTTTAAGGTCATTTTTAAAAATTAAAAATACTTATAGAAATAAAAACTTTCAAAGCTCTACACATCCTTTCTTGAGGATCAGTACGAATTTCTTTTGTTTAGATAACTAAGGTCAGCTTTAAATGGGATTTGCCAGTGCATTATATACCTAATATACTGTAGGTCCCATGAATATGAGTAAAATCAGTGATAAATATTAGCACAATAATGATAAAAGCATATAAATTTAAATCTTTATTAGACAAATACAATAATTTATAACTATAAAGATAACTTCCTAATGTGTCCCTGGCTCATGGTCTAGGTCACATATGCTAAAATTTACTTCCAACTTAAACTAGGTATTTAAAGCATCTGTAAAGAATGCAAATACAAAACTTAAAAAAGGACCTTAAAAGGTTATTATATTTTACTATTACAGCTATCTTACCATTATGAGATAATTTATTGTCAAACAAACATAAGAAAACTAAGATTCATAACAAGCAATTACAAATGCATTTGGGAAAAATGTTACATATTATATTAGTCTGTTAATTTTCAATGAGTGTCAACTTCTATAGACATGTCAAAGAACAGAAAAAAATCAATTAGTGTTTGGTTACATGAAGATGACAGCATTCATGACACATAAATGGACCTACAGTAATAGCACTGCAGAAGCTAATAATGCTTTAAGCAAAATTGGAAATCGTGGATACCATGCAGTTTTACTGAACTCACCTGACAGAGGTGTAAAACCATTCTCTAGGAGCAGAGACACATGCACAAAAGTAAGAATATGATTGCAAGTAACAGACTTAACAAAATAAAAATATAACACTAAACTTCAAAATGACAAAAATGATCACATGATGGGACTACTGAGATAAAAATACTTTTATGTGTCTTACCTCTCTTTTTGCCAACAGCACATTAGGAACTATGTGTGGCAGGCAGCGTCCCAGCATTAACATAACACTTTTTTCACTGTCTGCAATCCTAGACACCTGGAAAACCAAACAGTTTAATGATGATTGTGGATGACTTCTGTGTGTAAAGGTGTGTACATGTCTATACTCTGGATCTTGTCTTCTATGATGGAAAAACAAGCTCCAGCATTATAACTCATACTAATAATAACAACACTGCCCCAGACATCGTCATTTCTGTGGGGCAGTCATGGGGGAAAAGATGCTAGTAAAAGGGGTAGAGTTATTCATTTAATGTTTAGGATGCTGGGGCTAACACACACTAAGGAAATGCTTCTCTACTAAGCTACACCTCTAGCCGCTAAGATGGACAACACAAAAAGTTATCTATCCTAGCAGCTAGGGATGTAGCACAGGAGGTTAACTATGGCAGTCAACAATGAGTTGAACATTATAAATTAGCGCTTTTGAATGTGTCCAACACACAAAAGTGGTACCTAAAAGACAAATGTCAGTCATCCTGACTCAATGGATCCTTGTACCATGATGTATCTAATGTGTATAAACATGTATGATTCTACTTGCTGAGAAAAGATATTTATTTAAAAGATAAAATGTCAATGAAAAAAAAAGTAGGGGTGAGACCCAGGAGGCATACTTCTCTCAGTTCTGGGAAGAAAGGACAGCCCAGAAATGGGCCCTCCTCAATGACTACTGGTTTGTTTGCTTTTAAAAAGATCCCTGCAACCATGCCAGGGCAACAGCTGTATTGAACTGCCTCAAGAAAGGCCTGAGAAAGCTGACCTGATTTTATAATGAAGTTTGCCAGACTGCAAGTGAACCAATAATCAACTACCTTCCTTATTGCTGAAATTTTTAGGTACTATTTCTTAAGGAATTACTATAAATAATAGGTTTTCAACTGAAATGCAATCTTAACATAAATATCTTTGTATGAAACACTATAAAAAACAAACGCCCCTAAAACAATAGAGATGTTTTATGGAAGCTGTGATACAAACTCACCTCTGATCCTAAACGACTATCTGCAGACATTCGACAAAAAGAGAGTAGTGCTTGGTGGAAAGCTGGTGACAATTTCCTGCAAGAAAATGGTGGAAAAAAGAAGATAGGCCTCAGGAATTGCACTGCTATCTCAGAAGGAAGTAAGCTGCAAATCACGTACAGAAAGCCACATTGCAACACTAATCCTACCACATAAATGTTGCCCAGATTTCTCAGCCATCAGACTTGATGGGTAGGGAGAGCACATCCAAGTGAAGAACACTGCTCATCACCAATAGCCTGATGCCAAATAGATGAATGGCCCTTATATGTTAGTGCTCAAGCACTAAGTGCTACACCATCAGTAATTATAGGAAATATTTCCAAAATCTAAAGAGAGCACTATCTCCACCCTCCCTTTTCTTATGTCTTCAGAAAGGCATTACAGTTATGCCGATATATAATGACTCAATTTAATCTATATAAAAACTATTAGAGAAAGGAAAGTTCGTTGAACATTCCTGATATAATTTAAGAGAAAAGCATTGGAGGAACAACAGAAAATATCAGCTTACTTTTATATTTAATAAGAAAGGTCAAGCCTATCTTGCTCTCTAAAACATTGTGTCCATGTAATAGTACTCATAAAGTTGACTACGAGCTGACTGTGTGCTCCATCTACAAAGACAAGACCAATACCAAAAACTCACCAAAAGCATACTTAGTAGGCACTAGGTTGTATCCAAACATTTCCATGATTGTAGAGTTAGAGAGATGTGCCAAGGCTTGCACCCTTTGCTCTTTTAGGCACTGCCTACATTCTCTTAATGAATGGGGTCACAGCTGTTCTATTGTTTAAACTAGATACCACAAACCAGTCTTTCTCTTATTCCCAGTGGATTCATTCCTTTCTCTTCACTTCAAAACCAATGGACCCTTCCTCCACCTTTTAGGTATCTTGTAAATCTCTTCCTTGAGTTTTCATTCCTAATGTTCTTTACCCACTCAGCCTCTGATTTCTTTACCTAGTCAACTCTTACTTAGCTTCAGTCTTAGATTAGATGACATTTCTTCAGGGAAACCTTTCTGCTTGATAACTAGGTTGGGTGCTTTGATTACGCGTTTCCAAAGCAAGACCCATTCATTGTCTTACTTTTTTCATACTTTAGTTTAATTGCTTCACACACACATACTCTCTCTCTCATACCATCACGTTTGTGCATGACAGGACTACAGTGTCTCACCCACCAGTGTATTCTTAGGAGCACTGCCTGGCATACAGGTATTGAGTGAATATAACTGCAATCTCCTTTGGAATATAAAAGAACTACGCAGATGCTCTTATCTGGGAGGACTTTATAAGTGCTCCTACTACTGAGCACCGCAACATACATTTCCGTATTTTATATCATCTACATTAGAACAAACACACCTTGAGGACTGCACACTTTATTCCAATTCTAAGACCTTCATATATACAAAGATAACAATTATGTCTAACAAGTACAGAAAGTTGTGATTCATGAATGGAAGTTTTCTTAAACAAATCCAGTACTTCTCAGTGATAAAGATGACCTGTAAGTCTAAAGCAAATTAGCCATGCTGTAAGAATTTCATCCTAATACTGTGCTTGTTTCCAACAAGAAGAGTACCATAGCCGAAAGTCCACTGCAAGATTAGATGAGTTAGTATACACTAAGCACAATCACATGAAATAAAAAAATAGTAAATACTTCCTTCTTAAAAGTATGTTTTTTTTTAAAGTTACAACTAAAAATACTGAAAATTTATACTTTGTTCTTACTACTAGGTAGTTTGAGCACACAGGACAGTAATCATGGTTTACCAATTTTTTTACTTCCTAAATTTAAAAACTGCAACCCAGCAAAAATTAAATGAATTAAGAGAGTATTAATGACATTCTTTAGTAAAGATACAGAAACAAAATGATTTTATATTGCTTTCTCATAGCACAGGCAACTATGTAGCACTAACCTCTGAGTGTGATAACACAAGGAAGGTAAGAGAAATGGAGGGAAAGGCCAAGAGTGTAGAGCTACTTATTATTTATTATATTATTTATATATTATTAATTAGAGGTTACTTATGGCCATAAAAAACTTAGTGAACACAGACTTTGTCAATTTATGTTTTCCTTATTGTTGAAATAATTTAATAATTATTTGTCCCATCTTGTGACATGTATTCTGCCTATGAGCTAAGTCATTCCAAATGTATGAATTTGTAACTCTGCAAAAGGCATTCAAATATGAACTGAAGGTTTTCCAGCCCTACAAGCACAAATAATCAAAGACACATTACAAAGTATGGCGTCACACTAACCTATTGGGTTGATCGAAGTGGACCACAGTTTTACTTGGTACAGAAGAAAGTGGCATTTCTTCTCTTTCCTTCTTGGGGAAAGAACCTGTGGAATTCTCTTTAGGAATAGAGGAATCAGGTCCACCTAGTGTTTCAAGATGACCATCCTTGTTTTTATCCTGGTCTGAACTATTTACAGCCGGGCTCCATCTACTGTCTTCAGAATCTCTGTGGGAAGGCTGAACAGAATCACCAACTGCTGGGGTGGTAAAGTGCTCAGTTTTGAGGATGTCCATCTCACTGAAGAAAGAAAATTCCCGGAGAGCAATTTCAGTTTTGAAAGCTTTGACAACAATATTCACTTCCAGAAAAGGAGTTAATATAAACAGAACGTATTAAAAGCCAATTACTTGCTGAGTGATCACACTCAACCTTAACAGTCATTGGTCCTTCATAGTCCTAAAAGTGTAGCTGCAAACTGTCAATCAGGAGGAGAAACAACAGCCCTAAAGCCTGGTCTTGAGAACTCTCCATTTGAAACACAGAGACCATCCCATCAAACCCAGCTTAGTATTTTAAGAAGTAAATGAAATAATGAATGGTTCAGTATGAAAGCCACTAATGTGCAGTTATTTTACTGAAACTGACAAGAAACAGGTGAAGTTAAAATATCTAACTTCTTAAGTCTAAGACATAAACTATAAGATGACTATATCAATCTAGTTTACTGGTTAGGGGAGGCATTTTATTATTTTAAATACAGAAAACTAATTAGGAGGCTTTAATAACAGCTGTGTGAAAACATGCCTTACTATTGAAGCCCTGCTTCACGCATCTACGTACTTGCCAATGTCAATACTAATTTTAGGACTTTTAGAAATAACAACTAAGTACTAACCTTTCAAGCCTTCTGATTTGCTCCATCAATGACCATTTTTCATTATTTAATAAACTAATTTTATCTTCTAATTTCTGTACTAGCAAGGAGTTCTAAAAATCAAACAGGAAAAAAAAGCAGAAACTCAAGATCTCACAGTAAGATTTTTACATAAATAATTTTTGTGAACATGAGTATTTAATTGGTATTTCTCACCTCTATAGGCTGGGAAGTGTCAAGTGTTGGAGGGACGTTGCCTAAAATTGGTGTAAGAGCCTCTAATTCATCTTCATCTACTCCACTGGCCACATCCACAAGATCTTTCCCAGTCACTTGGTGATTTCCAAAATCTCGGTAAAGCTGTAACAAGTCTGGGGGTTTGGGAATGTTTAATCCTACATCATCCCATAATTCAAAATCCTAATAGAAAACAAAACAAAAACATTAAAAAAGATAGGAGAAGCTGGAGTGACAGTTTACTAGGTAAGGGCACTTGCTGTCCAATTTGATGACTTGACTTCAATTCCTGGCACCCACATGGTAGAGGTAGAAAACCAACTCCAGAAAGTTGTTCCCTGACCTCACATACAAGCATGTGCACACATGCATGCATGAACTCACACACTGTGCAGATGTAATTAAAAAAAACTCTTTAAGGCAATTATATCCTGTATTTTGAATCAAATATTGCTACTCTGGAAAACCAAAGATAATATTACATCATAATGTCTAAATGTATTGGGTAAGATGGTGCACACCTTTAATTCCAGCACCAGGGAGGCAGAGGCATATGGATCTCTGTGAGTTTGAGGCCAACCTGAACATTGAGTCCCTCGGCTGGTCAGGGCTACATAGTGAGACCAGGTCTCAAAAATTAAATTAAATCAAAGTATATATTCTAGGTACTCTTTCACTACACAATTATTCTAACAATCTTATGCTTTTTGTTTAATTGTATTAGATGATAAGATGTTGCACTTTGCATGAAGTACTGAGTGTGACTACTAGCACTGGAGCAAGAGTCTCTAAGTACTTAGTTCACCAACATAATCACAAGTTACAGGCAAACTGACTGATGGCATTGTTATTCTGTCATCCCACACACATTACATGTAGTCAGCATAGACTCTAAAGAATTAATCATGAGCTTAAACTGCTGATCTTGCCACAGCCGCTTGAGTGTAACTTGAATTGCTTCTGGAAATTTAAAGAATCCAAACAGCTACCTGCAAATTTGTTTTGAAAAATTCCCTTTAATTCAGAATAATTCAACTTCATAAAACCACAGAAAGGTTCACCATCTTGAATACTCCATGGCAAAGATTTTTGGATGGGATGTATGATATTACACTGTAATAAATCACAGCTGCATATCCTTTCTTACCATCCTGTCTTGTCCTAAAACTAAATTCTTACTTTATTATAATTTGTTTATGAGACTCTCTGAAAAACTTCAGCATAGTAATGTTAACACGTTAAACATGGCACTTTAATCCTTTGATGGCTTACTTAAATAATGGAATAATTTTAATCCAAAACTAAATAAGAAGTTGATGTGAGCACTGAAATTGGGATTTGGAGAAAACAAGATTTAAATTCAACATCCTTAGTCTCCTCTTACTGTTACCAAGTTAATTTAGGTTAAAAGGGCCACCCATGAAATGGGTATAATATTCATTACCTCTTAGAACTTTTAAAAGAATTAGCTAAATATTTTTAAAGGTCTCGTGGTGTTGGCTTATGAGAAATAAGTAATTTTTAGCTTACATAAATTATGAAATGAATATTACTACACACATCACTTTGTTGCAATCTGCCTAACTCAGGTCTAGCCTATTGAGTCTTCAGCCATGGCCATCCTAAAGGTGTGGCATCTCAATGCACTATCAGTTCATATTTGAAGGCAAAGGAGCTGAGTATCTTTCACAAGCTCTTTTCTATCTAGATACCTGTATTTGGTGAAGCATGTATATAACTCTTTTGCCTGTGTTTTTAAAAAATTCTGTTATTCTTATTAAAGAGTTTATAGAGTTCTAACAGATCCTTTGTTGGGTTTTGAATATTTTTACCCAGTCTATGGTTTGCCTTTTCACTCAACAGTGGTTTAAATTTTTTTTTTAATTTTTTGTATATGTCTTTGCCAAGGTAAGCCACATTTGTGTGTGCCCACAGAGGCCAGAGTGGGAGTTGGCTTTACAGGTGGATATGAATTGCCCAACTTGGGTTCTCTGTAAGAACAAAAAGCTCTTAATTGCTGAGCTACCCCTTCAGCCCCAAGAATAGCTTTAAGAATAATTTGTTATTTTACTATTATTATTATAAATAATTATTATTATGTGTCCATAATGAGTGTGTCTGGGCATGCATGCCATGGTGCAAGTATGGAGGTCAAAGGAGTCAATTCTCTCCGTCCCTTTTTACATGAGTTCTGGGGATCAAACTCAGGTTGCCAGGCCTGTGTGGAAAGTCTTTATCTGCTGATCAATCTCACCAGCAAAAAGTGCTTTTTAAAAAATAGGAAAATTGCTTTGTTGACAGTACATCTAAAGAACACCATGATTGTGGTGTCACACCTAAGAAACCTTATCTTTCAAAACTGTAATGGTTCACCCCTCTTACATTTACTGGTATAAGCTTTAAGTCTTATAGGTTCATATTAAACTCTATGATTCACTTTGAATTAAATTTCACATATGGTATGGAACGTGGTTTCAGTCACACTTAGAAGGAGCATGGACACCATGCTGTTATACTACCATTTGTAAAATGACTGCCCGTCTGTATGGGAGTAACTGCACTTGTGAGAAATTAACCGTCCATGTGCAGGTCACCCTCTAGCTTCTACTGGAATCGGCTCCTTGGCCTACTTGTCTACATAACAACATGATACCTTGTGATTATCTTGATTCAAGTCCTCTTTGTTCTTTATCAAAGTTAATTTGGCTACACTAGTTCCTAGCCACTTCCATTTTAATTAATGTCAAATCAGTCAATGAAGAAACACAGATCTTCTATATCCTAAGCTATTTATTTGTCAATTGTTGAGGAAGTACTGCTGATATCTCCTGATACTTTCTGATTCTTAACTGAGTAGGATCAATTGTTTGCAATTAAAAGTACAAGTTTAAAGAGACCACCATACTGTTTGACCTGTCCTCTCTGTTTATTCTTTTGCCCCTTTCAACCTCTTTTTTCCCTTTCCAACATTTCTCACATTTTAAATATTTACTATTCACTGTTAAGTTAATGAGAAAAAGACATGATTGACTTAAATTATAACCACAGTAATCATGTTTGGTAAATATTTAATGTCTTTTACATAGAATAAGTTCAGTAAAGCTACCTATCATGTGGTGAATAAATATTTATAACTATAAGCCATATACTGCATTAAATTCAATGACAGACTTCAAATATGAATGACATCACTAAAATTATAGCACTTTACTAAGTCTTTGAAAGTATGTATCATGCCAATGAATTTCACTGTGGTGATATAACTTAGCAATTGCTAATATTCTCAGAAAATGTCCTATTAAATCATAGACGATTAGATGTATTACATTTAAGTCTTGCCAAACACGTGATGATAACTGAGGAATAAACTGCTATGTCCTTTAAAGAACTTCTATTTCTGTAAAAATATTCACAGTAGATTTTATGAATCAAAAGAATAACCTTCATTTAAAAAAATGGCCTCTGGGGGAAGGGTGCAGCTTCAGAGGTTGAGTGTCTGCTGAGTACCACAAAGTAGATGAACGAACAAAGATAAAAACTACAGCCTTCTGCTTCCCTCATAATAAAACCTCTGCCATTTACTTCTGCTAAGTCGTATTCAGAGAACCAATTACACACACATATACATACATCATATATGGTCATTCAAAACACTTTCTAACTGTGCTATTGAATATATGAAATATAGTGCTACTCAAAAAATTTTATAGTCAAACTCAATTTCTAAGCTACACTGATTTATAGGACCAAGTAAATGTACAGTTTTAAAAAGAATACTTTACAAATGCACACATATATGAAGGTGTCATACTGACAATCACAGGCTGTAAAAAGCTACCTGGGAAGAAAGACAAGTCTTTATTTAGAAAACTTACAAAACAGAAAAGATCCGTGGGCCAATGAAATACTAAATGGAGTCATACCTGATTTACTCTTAGAAATTACCCACTTCCAAAAATCAAGCAAAGAAACAAAGTAAATTTAAAGCAGACATTACTGAACAGTAACTTTACCTGATCATCATTTTCATCTGAAAAGGTTATTGATGTAAGCTTGTAGTTATTCTTCAACAAAAACTCATTGACTAGGAAGTTGAGAGCTCTCTTTTCAAGAGGTTTGATTGGCTCCTGGAAGCAAAAATAAAAGACAGATGGGAAATGTGAGCTTTGCTCCCTGACACCTGGCTGCACAGAAGAGAACTGGTGCTGTCATTCACCCACCTGAATTTCAGGACTTGATTTGTAATTTTTTCGTTCCTGCAAAGGAACTTCATGTTCTGGTGGGATAAAATAAGATAATGTTTTACTATTTTACACATAAAAATAGTCCAGCTACTTCTACATTGTAAAAGTGGGAAAAGGCTCAAAAAGTTTTATGTACACCACCTGCAGCCTTTGTTAGGTTGGCTCGGAGGGCCTGAATGGTCTCCTTGGCTTTCCGTAGTTCAAACTCCAGGACTGGACAGGGATTTGGATTAAACACACACAGGCATCCAACCAAGAAAAGGGAAACAAAAATAAAAAAATAAAAAGCAAAGATGGGTATGAAAAAAACACAATTTGTATTGAAAACAGAAAGCATGCAATCTTTATGAAACTTGTGAACGCATGCAGCAGAGTTGATTAGCAAGCAAACTGGTGATCGCTTTCTTTTAGCAGAGTTAGGGGGGTGTGTTCTAGCTGTCTGACAAGGAATAGCTATTAAAAATATAATCTGTGGCCTACTTTTATTTAGGTAGTTAAAAATTTGAAAATCTTAGTATTTCTTATTTAGTCAATCTGGGTAAGAAAATGTAATGAAATGTTTTTGGTTAACATAATTTGGGGGGGAGGTTAGCTAAAAATTACATGAAAAATAAGCAAATATCCTTATAAAAACAAAACAAAACAACCCCTCTCCTACTTTTAAGTTACTTTGAAATGTACTGTTCCGAATGCTGTGACTGTAGAAACACTAATGGTTAGACCTTTTGCTCAGTTGAAGGGTATAGTTTCAATGTGCAACAAGAGTTGTGTGTGTATACATTTTCGTGTAAGGAAGTACGTTTTCTAGAAACAAGCAGATAGGTCAGACACACATTAAAAAAAGACCTGAAAGGTTGGGTGGTGGTGGTGTATGCTTTAGCACTCAGGAGACAGAGGCAAGTGGATCTCTATGAGTTCGAGGCCAGCATGGCTTACAAAGAGAGGTCCCAGGACAGTGAGGGCTACACAGAGAAACCCTGTTTACAAAAAGTGAAAAAAGACCTAAAGGTTTATGCTTAGTTCAAATTTAACATTAAGGAATAGAAACAAGTTAATCCTAAAGAAAATGATTATATATATGCCAATCACATCTATAATAGTTGTATGTAATTATCTAAGGGTACTAAATAAAATTAGGAAGAATTTAAAAGTATTTTTATAAGTCTTCAAATAGATTATTATCTGTTAAGAGGGATTAATAAAATTCAAAGATTTCTCCTACTATCATATAGTCTGATTATAGGATAACACCAATGCTGGGAACACCTCTATTAAACTTTGAACATTATTTGTCTTAAGCAAAATTGAATTGCATGTGTCTTAACTGTGAAATTTTCTTAAATTTATGGATATTGTGTTTATGAAACAGCAAGCTTAAATTTGAGGGAAAAGGTTACTTCTGTTAACTAAAACTCTGGGAAAAGTAATTGACTTTCATCACAAATGGTAATTACTGTCTTGAAGAAAAATTAGACAATTTAATTTCCATCTTAAGAAATGCAACTTTGCCCCGATTGACTGGTACACAAAAATGGCATCAGATATAAGAAAGCTATAAAAATACATGGAAAAAAATAGGATTCACTCAGTTTGCATGTGTTCAGTAAGAACTCAAGATGTAGTTGAGTCACAGCTATGACGGCCATTGATTTTGATGCACAGAGTTGAACGGCAGTAGCAACGGAAGCACTAGGAGGGCACTGGGTCACTACGTGCCTTAGGTAGTCAGCAAAGCTGATCTGCAACCACGCTGTGCAGCAAAGCGAAGACTTTCCCCCTAAACCACACTTTTGAGAAACTCCTTAGGAATTATGCTAAATTCAGATTATTTATATCGCAGAATAGACTTATGTAGAAATTTGCTCATTTAAAATGTTTTCAAAATTCTATAAAATTTTGAAAAAAAGCACCTAACTACACTATGTATAAGGAAAAAGTATACATATTATGGTTTCAATAGCACTAAAAATTGACCAAAATATACTACAGAACAATTGCAGATCAGAAATGCCCTACACCAGAATGATAGAAAAGTGGGGGAAGGAGAGAAAAAAAAGGGGGGACTGGTAAAAACACAAAATGGGAAATACTCAAATTAAACTGGTGACCAGGAACAAAACAAAAAATGATTAGGCACAGAAAGCCAGAAAAACCCATGTCAGACGGCAAGAATTTATATTTTACAAACATCTAAATACATATTGCCAAATGTTATTAGAGATAGCAATGCTTTGAAAAGACAGCCTTCGAAAATGAATTCACTCTGCTGCATGTTTCTTAGTATAAAATATAGTCTCTACAAGACAGAGCTTTATGCTTGAAGCTGTAGCACATCTCTATAAAAGTAGAATATAACCAAGCAAATACAGATTTAGGAGAATTTTACAAGATTTTCTTCTTAAAATTGATTCTCTGACAATTTCATACATGTATACAAAATATTTAAATATTACCCTCATTATTCTTTTATTCTACCTTCTACTGCTAAGATTCTTAAAGCCACACAATATTTATACATATATGAATGTCTCCTCAAACAGTAGATTGAAGAGCAAACTGAATTACCCTGTAAGAAGACATGCTCAGAAACAAGTTGTAAGCAGTTCTTAAAATCAGAATTCTTCCTAAAAGTGTATGAGGGTTTATGTGTTTATATATAAGAACCAATAACCAATCAGCTCATTCTACATGCCCAGATCTACATGAGATTAAATGTAGTAACTACAAACATGCATGTATATTAACACTACATTACAGTTTTACTGAGACATTTAAGTCAGTATAAGCAATTTTAAATTACCATAGGTCCCAATCCAGAATTGTTTTTCAAACTACTTCATGCTGACATGAGAGTGGAAATAAATTTTTTGCTCAAGCCAATAGGTCAGAATCAGGGCTTTGCCTCCCTTTTCTTTGAAGATGTGCATTTGTCTTCTTTCAGGTGAGAGCTTTCTGAATTTCTTGTCCCCCTTAATATAATGTTACCAGAAATAACATTTCTCAACTCTTCATACTTTAGCGTTCTATGAGTGGTTTAGGAGAGTAAGAATATAAATTAGAATAAAAATTTGTTCATTTTTTTTCTCTGTGTAGCCCTGGCTGTCCTGGAACTTGCTTTGTAGACCTTGAACTCACAAATATCCTCCTGCCTCTGCCTCCCATGTGCTAAAATCCTAGATAAACTCTGTTGTAAAAGTAATAAAAATCTAGTAACATTATCACCCTACTGGGTTTATGGAATTTCCTGCCTATTTTGGGCTTAAAAAGCAAATTGTAGCATTAAACATGACTTAGTGATTAAGTACATCAGAGCAAATTTAAACTCTATAGTCCATAGGCACCTCCATTTCTATATTTCTCTAAGAGGCTGGAAAAGCAGCCCTTTCTTCCAGTCCTTTAAAAGAAGGAAAAATCCCTTCCTATTATTATTCTTTCTGTTCAGGTTCCTCTATTACTTGTCTCAAAGTTGGCTTCTCTCATTATCAATCTTGGGCCCTTTCTCATTTTACCTAAACACCCAGGCCAAGCATTCTTGTGGCGTTCTTTATGATCACTCTCTTGAAACCCTTTCACCAGATACAATCTTATTTTTTAGATATGCCCACCTGGATATCTCCTAAGTTTTGCATCTGATCCTAACTAAACTGCGTCATTTTTTCTTCTCACACCTGGTCTGCCCTGAGTCATCTCTCCCCATTAATGATACCTCCATCCACTGAGTTAGTTTCCAAGTCAACTAAGGAGAGTTTGGAGACTACTCATCACTTACATGTGGTCTTCATCCTCCCGTCAAGTAATGTCCAAATCATACTGATTCGAATCCTTTAGAACTAGCAATTCATCTCAACCATCTCTATAACAGCCCAAATGTCAGACTTCTGTAACATTATGCATTATTATACATGCTAATATTATGATACTCAAATATCAAAGACAGAAACAATCTGTAGAAAATCTCATCTTTCTAAATTTACCTATCCATGATCCACAAAAATTTAATGACCACTGCCTTTATATTAACTGAGCCACCCACCACAATAGTTTTTACCCATTTCAAATCCTACCTTAATTCCACAGTAACAAATTGCAGATAAATCTATTTTCAGAATGCTATATCTAGCCTTGTTGGTATACCAATCCAATTTTAAATGATACCAAATTATAAGATTCATATAAGGTTCAGTATAAGAAAATAAAATCCAAAAGTTCTGCTAATAGGAAAAGAACACACACACTTGCAAAAAAATGAAAATAAAAAATAAAATAATTAAAAAACCCACGGGGGAGATACACAGAATAAGAGAAATTAGATTAAAAAAAAAATTCTAGCCAGGCATGGTGACACATGCTTTGGGGAGCAGAGTCAGGTGAATCTCTGTGAGTTTGAGGCCAGCCTGCCATAGGCAGATGTCATGCCTCTTCTCTCTGAGACAGACGCCATGAAGCCAGCCACCAGGTCAGACATGCTGGACTTCAACCCACGACCCTGAGATTAAGAGTCTCATGCTCTACCGACTGAGCTAGCCAGGCAGCCGGAAGCGGGGGGAGGGAGGGGGGCAAAAAGCAGGCCTGCCTGCAGCTCTTACTACACCAGCCTAGTTTATAGAGTGAGTTCCAGGACAGCCAGGGCTACCTACTGAGAGTCTCCATATCTCAAGGAAAAAAAAATAAAGAAAAAGAAAAAAATTCCAGGCCAGATATGGCAGTACATGCTTGTAATCCCAGCATTCAGGAGGTTGAGGCAGGAAGATCTCAAAGTTGAAGCCAACGTAGTTCACACAGATTTATCTCAGCAAAACAGAGAGGCTACTGAGGCAGTGGAATACAGGCATTGCCTCGGCCATTACCCAAGGAACAACAAGACCATGGTGCTACTAAGTGTTTGTTACTCAGGGGACAGGGGCTGGGAACTCCACAGGCAAGATCTGAGTCACCTTAGAAGAGAACAGCATAATACTTGGAATACAGAGTTGAATCAACTATTACGTGCTGAGTTGACCAGCAGTAACTCTTCTTTCCAGCATACAGGAGGATCTTTCCCGTCACATTAGAGAGCAGTTCTGTATCCCCTAAGCCTGGGGATAGGGGTCAGTGGGAAAGTACATGAATGAGGTCTAGATCCAATCACTGGAGGGTGGGAGGCATGGGGGGAAAGGTAGACATGTCTTCTGATTCACTTTTAAATTATTACAAATGATTAGCAAAGAATCACAATCTTTAGAAAATGTGATTATATTCCTAAAGTCTCACATGTACATACACGTCTGGTCCCATATATACTGAAAGCTGTTTTCTAGAATAACATGTCCTTTCTCTAAGGAAGATGAAGACATTGTTCATCATCCACTAGCACAGTATAGTAATGAGAAAATGACTGGCTCCCTAAAGTTACAGGTAAGATATACTGTTTGGATTAAACATGTAACATCAAAATATCCACATTCAAAACATTATTTTTCAAAAAAAATTATTTAATTTTTTTGTTTTGCCTGTAGAAATGTTTATGCACCATGGTTGGTGGTGCCTGTAGAGGCCAGAAGAGGGCGCTGGAGGCACTGGGACTGGAGTTACAGATCAATGTGAGCCCTGCAGTAGATGGTAGGAATCAAACCTGGATTCTCTGAAAGTACAGCCAACTGCGAAGCCAACTCTCCAGTCCCACATTCTACTGTTTGTTGTGCAAGGGTGTAGAGGATGAGGTACATTGCTCTATCTGGAAGGGAGATACTAACTTTCTCACTTCTGTTCTGATACAATGGCAGATGGAATGGATCAGAGCCTGTTTCTAAACAATGCTTTCTGCTACTTAAATAATGAGAAACTCTTCAGTCTAATGGAATCTAACTTCAAATAGAAATTAAAGAACACAACTATATGGCCAACTTGTTAGTAAGAGTTTTTTTTTTTTTTTGGTTTTTCAAGACTAGGTTTCTCTATAGCTTTGGGGAAGAGTTTTTTGTTTGCTTTTTTTTTTAACATGTAACTATACACATTTAAAAAAAACACCCTGTATTTGATTGATCCCCAGTACAGCAACACAAATAGTGACGGCATACAACTGTAATCCCAGCACTTGGGAGGTGGAAGTAGGGAGGGTCAGAAGTTTAAGATCATACTCAGGTACATAATGAGTTCCAGGCTATCCTAGGATACACGAGAACCAACCTATCTCAAACAACAATAACAACAACAGCTACCATATATTTACTATACAATATAAAATATTTAATATTTAGCAGAGAAAAACATTTGCTCAATAAAATCAATAAAAATATTTAACATTTACTATATAATATTTAATATGCAACTATATAACAATGCTACTTTACAAATGATACAATAGGATAAACCAATCCTGAGTTTATTCAATTAACTTTCCATTTGATTTGTTATTTTGGATGTTACAGATGTGACTTGTAGTTTTTTTTCCCTTATTCTTTTCTTTGGTTGGAATCTCACTATGCAACC
Source organism: Arvicola amphibius (assembly GCF_903992535.2). NCBI lineage: Eukaryota > Metazoa > Chordata > Mammalia > Rodentia > Cricetidae > Arvicola > Arvicola amphibius. The sequence continues at coordinate 109,107,790 of NC_052058.2, read as the reverse complement.
TACGCTAGACTCACACCTGGGGCAAGTCTCCTGCCTCAGCTTGCCAAGTGCTAGATTTTGATGTTTTGATGACTGTTGCTAAATTTTATGCTCACAACAAAGGTCACAGTAAATTCTTACAGTGACATTTTCATTAAATTGATATTACTATTATTTATAATGTTGAGCCCTCTTAGCTTTGGTTGAATTAAAATCGATTATCCACCTACCAACTTACATAATACCATAAGTTTTAAAGATCAACTCTCTAGTCTTGAGCAAGGAATGGAAACCATATATTGGAATGGAATTTTTAATTAGATCAAACATAATCCTTCACATTAAGAGGGAGCATATGGTTTAGTTAATTGTGGGCTCTGTTGCTAGGCTATCTGGATTTGAATCCTAGTTTCACTACTCAAGTCTAGTACATTTTCTCCCAGAGCCTTAGTTTCTTGTGGGTAGGTGGAATGAAACAGTAAACACTCGGTGTTTAGAGTGAAGCAAGCTAGTATACTACAAGAATTGTTTATTTTTATTATAGTGACTACAGTAGGTCAGCACTGTGTAGGCTTTAACAAACTTGTCCCAGTATGTGCAAGAAAAATCCTTTACTAATAGGTGTAGGTCAAGACTCACTCTGCCCTCACTGCTGTTTGCCCGTATGGCCCTTCAGTTTCAGGAATGCCTACATCCCACTGGAGCTTAAATCTTGCTTTTTATGTCTTACTCTTGGCCAAAGTCTTAAGAAAACAGTTCTTATAACACTAAATGACTTCAATCCCAGGAAGTCATTATCTTGAAGAAGCAGCTTGCACCCAAGGAGTCACAGCTTCTACACTGGTAAATTCCAGGGTAGATTCTGTAGAAATTCTCACTGGCATCAAAAGATTCTGACAGAATAGAGTATGAGGACAAGCTGGTCCTTAGAAGCTCTATGGATCCAGTGGTGATTGATATCTTGATATCTATCTAGAAGTACTGGAGAGGAAGAGGGTGGGGATAGGAAGGGAGGAGACTGGTTTGAATAACTAAGCAAATAGAAAAGATGTTATCCTATTACAATGGTATGGTCCTGAAAGACCCATTTGTACCAGGCCTCACAGGACAATCAGGAATTTCTGGGAACAACTTTGAGAGCTATGGAACATTCACAGAACTCAAGGCAAAGTTCAAATTAACAATCAGAACAGAGTTATTTCAACCAGCTTTGAAAAATGTACAGTTATACTGATAGATATATGTGAATGTTGGTCTTAGCTTGGAGTATCAGGGAATGAGGCAGTTACCTTTGAACTATGCAACCGATAATATAAGCCTGTTTTATAAGAGCTGTTAACTAGTTTGCTACAAGGAAAATCCAGCAAATTGTAGGTTTATATATCGTAAAACTTCTGACACCACTGGAACAGCAAACTGGCATATTTCCAATTTAAATTTGAAATCAGTACTTAACTCTGTATAATAACTACTTATATTAACATACCATACGGTTGGAGAAAGATAGTTACTCAAGCCATTTTATTATTTCTGAAAAAAATCAAAGAATCCAAATCTATCTTTCCAGTTTTACTCACCTGCCACTCTTTCATCTGTTTCCCTGTTACCATCATCTGAGTATCTTGCAAAGTCTAAAGAATCAAGAGTACTAATGCTCCCAGCTCGATCTATAGAAGAGAAAAGTAACATAACAGTTTTTTACTTAGTTGTAAAATAAGGGATTATAATTCAAGTATTGTCATTTAATAAAACTGTAAATTCTAGAAATTCTACTAACCAACCAACCAAACAAAAAGATTAAAAATGCTCAAAAATAATCTAACTACTTTAGATAATCATGTTACCCAAATGACCCACTTATGAACAAAGTATACATAAAACATATTACAAGAAATATAACCAGAACCAGCCAAGCAACCAAACATTCCAAACAGACAGTAAGCACCTCTCCAAAGACAGTTATTTGAACTGCACCTGAAAGACTTTGTAGATTTAGTCTGGGCTGGATAACTGCTGACTGGAAACAGAAGAAACTGGAAAAAACAGACCAAAGCCAATCTTCACAATCTATCCAATACACTGTTTATCATACAGTACAAGATGACTTGATACACAAGAACAGCAAACTGTCATCCAGCACCAAGAGAAAATATGAGCAAAGAGGATCAATTCCAAGGCAAGCCATATGTGGCAATCAGAGCACAAAGATTGACTAAAATTATGTTTAGTGAAGGAAAGTGTGGTGGTTTGAGGTAGTCTCAGGCATTTGAATACTTGTCCCCAATTGCTGGTGTTTAGGGGGCTTAGGAGGTGTTACCTTGTGGAGCTAGTGCACCACTGGACACAGGCTTTGAGTTTAAAGGCCATGTACCATTTGCAGGGAGCTTCTCTCTGCTTCCTGTTTGCTGTGTAAGATATGAGCACCCCGCTACTGTGCTGCCATGTCTGCTTGCCTGCAGCCACACTTTTCCATCCCCAGTGGTGATGGACACTATTTGTCTGGAACCTTGAGCCTAATATAAACCTTCCTTATACAAGTTGTCTTGGTCATGATGTTTTAGCAGAATAATAGAAAATAACAAAAAAACAAAAAGGATAGAAAATCCTAGCAGAAAGTACAGAATATAAAAAAAAATGAAAATTCTAGAAAAATCAGTAGACCTGAAAGTAAATGCTTCATACCAAAAGTCCAATGCAGAGTATAGTAGAATAAACATGACAGAGAAATGAATTAAAAATAATTATAGGGGCAGTGAGATGGACTCAGTGTGTAAAGCACTTGTGAGTCTATGACCTGTGGTCAGTCCGTGGACTCCAGATAGTGAGGAAGGAATCAATTTCTGCAAGTGGCCTATGACTTCTGGGCATGTATGCACAGATATAGACAAATGCGGGGGGGGGGTGTAAACAACGTTTTCTACTTGAAGAACAATGAAAGGTGACTAAGACAAAAATCAACAGAATTATTTTCATAGACCAACAACATAATGTCTAGGAAACATAGAAATGGAGGCAACAGGTAAAACAAGAGGTTGAGCAGATACAGATTCAAAAACATTAAGGGGACACCAGAGGATAGAGTACATAACCAGAGGAATATCATAATCAAATTGCTGAAAACCAAAAGAACAAAAATAATAAAATCTGACAGAGAAACAGCCCATTCACATATAAGATGTAGGAGCATGGGTCACTACTGATGCATTCATTTGTCAAAACTGATCAGAGTGTGTATATCTATAATATATAAAGAATCAAAACAACAACAAAAACCTGGGCATCAAGAAAACAACCCAATTACAAATGAGGCATTGAACTAAGCAGAGAGTTCTCAAAAGATAAAGCAAAATGAAATAGTCACCATCTTTCGCCATTGTGGAAAAAACAAACAAACAAACAAACAAACAACTTTGAGATTTCCTCTTACCTCAGTCAGAATGATCAAGATCAGTAAAACAAATGACAGCATATGCTGGCAAGGATGAAAGAAAAGGGGGACACTTACGCATTGCTGGAGGGACTGCAAACTGCTACAGCTTGTCAGTTCCTCAGGGAGCCTGGAACAGATCCACCTCACCATCATCTCTACCATTCTTGGGCACATACCTAAAGGACTCTACCTCCTACTACCAAGACACCTGCGCATCCATGTTCATTGCTGCTCTATTCATAAGTGTTAGATATTGGAAAGAGCCTAGATGTCCATCAACAGATGAATGGATAATGAAAATGTGGTACATTTCACAATGGAATGCTATTCAGTTGTTAAGAAAAATGAAATTCATAAGTTAATGGATGGGGCTGGAAAAAAAATCATCCTGAGTGTGGTAGCCCAGACCCAAAAGGGCAAAGATTGCATATTTTCTTTTATATGTGGATGCTAGCTTTTAATATGTGTGATACAATCCAAATAAACAGAGAAGTTGAGTATTCAGTAAGTGACTAGGATCTCCTAAAGAAAGGGAAATGGAATGTGCTATTATGGAGAGACAAAAGGGAAGACAGAATAGGAAGATTAAATAGGGTTATGAAAGAGGAGTATAAAGTGTGAAAACAGGGAGAGATAACTGATACTAAAGAGCATGTGAAAAACATGGTGGAAACCTACTGCTACACACACACACACACACACACACACACACACACACACACACACACATACGAAAGAAATCTAAATAATAGGGAAACAATGCCTCAAGCAGACATCATATAGACACCAGGTAAAACTTCCAGAGCCAGCAAGGAGTTACATATTGTTGAATTATTGGCCAAAGTTGCCCCATGGAAACATCCAAACACTTATTGCACACTAAATGATAAAGGCCTATTGCTAAAAACATATCTCATTGAACACAGAAAAGTCAATCCAGTGACTAACTAGAAGTTTCTTCCTAGTACTCATGGTATTGGACGGCACTCTAGGTGGTACCATAGGAGAAAAGTAATCATCAATATTATCCAGCTATGAGCATTATAACTTACAGCAGCAAACTGCCTGCAAGATATACTGGTATAACAGTGGCACAATTGTTTTGAGAGTAACCAACCAATATCTGATTGAATTTTTTTATTTTTTAAAAATTTTTTATTGAGCTCTATATTTTTCTCTGCTCCCCTCCCTACCTCTTCTCTCCCCTTCAACCCTTTTGCAAGGTCCCCATGCTCCCAATTTACTCGGAAGATCTTGTCTTTTTCACTTCCCATGTAGATTAGATCTATGTATGTCTCTCTTAGGGTCCTCATTGTTGTCTAAATTCTCTGGGATTGTGATTTGTGGGCTGGTTTTCTTTGCTTTATGTTTAAAAACCACTTATGAGTGAGTACATGTGATAACTGTCTTTCTGTGTCTGGGTTACCTCACTCACAATGATGTTTTCTAGCTCCATACATTTGCCTGCAAAATTCAAGATGTAGTTTTTTTTTTCTGCTGTGTAGTACTCCACTGTGTAAATGTACCACATTTTCCTTATCCATTCTTCAGTCAAAGGGTATTTAGGTTGTTTCCAGGTTCTGACTATGACAAACAATGCTGCTATGAACATAGTTGAGCACATGTCTTTGTGAGACGATTGAGCATCCTTTGGATATATACCCCAAAGTGGTATTACTGGGTCTTGATGAAGGTTGTTTTCTAATTTTCTGAGAAATTGCCGCCACACTGACATCCAAAGGGGCTGTACCAGCTTGCATTCCCACTGCAATGCATGAGTGTTTTCTTTACCCCACAACCTCTCCTGCATAAGTTGTCATCAGTGTTTTTGATCTTGGCCATTCTTACAGGTATAAGATGTAATCTCAGAGTTGCTTTGATTTGCATGAACATTTCCTTAAGTGTCTTTCAGCCATTTTAGAGTCCTCTGTTGAGAGTTCTGTCATTTTACTCCACTTTTTTAATTTGAATATTTGTTCTTTTGACGACCAATTTCATGAGTTCTTTGTATATTTTAGAGATCAGACCTCTGTCTGATGTGGGGTTAGTGAAGATCTTTTCCCATTCTGTAGGCTGTTGTTTTGTCCTGTTGACCGTGTCCTTTGCTTTACAGAAGCTTTTCAGTTTCCGGAGGTCCCATTTATTAATTGTTTCTCTCAGTGTCTGTGCTGCTGGGGTTATATTTAGGAAGTGGTCTCTTGTGCCAATGCGTTCAAGTGTATTTCCCACTTTCTCTTCTATAAGGTTCAGTGTGGCTGGCTTTATGTTGAGGTCTTTGATCCATTTGGACCTGAGTTTTGTGCATGGTGATAGATATGGGTCTATTTTCATTCTTCTACATGTTGATATCCAGTTATGCCAGCACCATTTGTTAAATATGCTTTCTTTTTTCCATTTCATATTTTTTGCTTCTTTGTCAAAAATAAGGTGTTTGAAGGTGTGTGGGTTACTATCTGAGTCTTCTATTTGGTTCCATTGGTCCTCCTGTCTGTTTTTATGCCAATACCAGGCTGTTTTATCTGACTGAATTTATGACTAACTCTATGAGAAGGAACCCATGCCTGAAAATGCTGAAGTTACCAAAAGTCTCAGATTAGATAAGTCATGGGCCTTGGGGAAAACCTACTATATTATTCTATTAAAAGAACACAGCACTAAAATGACTTCTAATGACATTCGGCTACACCTACCTACAGATCAGTATCTATCACCAAAGAAGCTTCTTGATGTAGATTGGTACTAACACAGAGATCTACAACTGGAAAATATGCAGTGAGAGTCTCTGGACTACCCAGTCGTAAATGGGATGCCTTAATCAAACCTCGACTTTCAAGGTTTCTTTCATCAAGAAGACGCAAAGACATACAAGAGCTAGAGGTGATGGAAGGCTCCAAGGAAACTGTCTTCCAGACAAAACAGGATTGATGCACATCTGAACTCACAGAGAGCTGGTTAGCATGTCCAAAGACTGCACAGGTTCAGGCACTGAGAGGGTGGCATGAACTTAAGGTCCGACATCTAACCAAGACTCTATCTGCAATTGATATCCACCCACAAAGTAAAAATTAGTTTCCTTCAATGGTGTCTTACTGGGCATATTGCCCATACTTCATGGTAAGCCCCGTGCCCGGAGTAGTTGAGCAACACAAAACGAGCTCAATGGTATACTTTGTCTTACTGGTTTTTAACTTGTATATTTTGGTGTGTGTGTGTGTGTGTGTGTGTGTAATTTTTTCTTTCTGTATTTTTTTTAAGAGAGAGAAAACATAAAGTTGGGTATGTAAAAAGATGGGAAGGGTCCAGGAGGAATAGGGAGAGGGTGAAAAACATCAAAATATTTCATGAAAAAATTTTCAATAAAAAATAAAAAACTCCATCAAACTATACACTTTACTAAAGATTTATAAATCTTACTAAGTTTTAGCTCAAAAGGTAGAAATCTCATTTTAAAATATTGACTTCTAATGAATTCTCAATACATGTTAAAAAAAATCCAGGGAAAAATACACTGCTTGCAACGTGCAACTTAATTAGCCACTGGATAGGCCCTAGAATCACTAGGGAGACCAGCGTCTGTAAACGTCTGTATAGGATTATCATGATGAGATTAAATGAAGATGGTAGATTCATCCGCTGTGAGTGGCACCATTCTCTGGGCTAGGATCCTGGGTTGTATAAAAAGGAGAAAGTGAGCTAAACATGAGCATCCACCTCCTTTTGCTTCCTGAATAATGTGACCAGCTGCCTCAAGCTCCTGCCACTATGATGAACCCTAAAACTGTAAGTTGAAATAAACCCTTCCTTCTTTAGGTTGTTTTTTGGTCAGGGTATTTTATCACAGCAATAGGAAAAGATATACATTAATGTCTAGACTAGAACCTTTTTAGTCATGATACAATCATTATTCTTCTGTTATACTGGTAGTATTATTCTTTTTAAGCTTTAAAGAACTTACCTATATAACAGGGAAGAACTTTGGGGAAGGCAAACACAATTTGATTTTTAACTTGGTATGATTATAGCCACTGAAAAATATACTCTTGTTGGGAAGTGGTGGTTTACACTTTTAATTTAAGAACTTAGAGACGACGTAGTCATATCGTTGTGAGTTTTAGGCAGCTTGATCTACAAAGTGAATCCTACTTGCCTTAAAAAAGTTCCTTTTTTTTTTCTTTTTTGGGGGGGATGAATAGTGCTGGAGTCAAACCTAGGGCCTCACACATGCTCGCTTGGCAACTGTTTTAGCACAAAGTTATAAACCTAGTCCCTATTTTTTTATAGTTACAAGCCAATAATTTTACATTTTATAATAGGAAAAAATTGCTGTGGTATCTTAAAAAATAATGATTATAATGTCATAGAAGAAAAATATTAGCACTGAAGAGATGGCTCAGTGGTGAAGAGTATTTCTTGCTTCTGCAGAGGACTTAGATTTGATTTCCACATGGTGGAACTGCCTGCAACTCCATTCTTGGAGATCTGATGGCTTCTGACCTCTGTGGGGAACCACACACACACGTAATGCCCAGACATCCATGCAGGCAAAAACACTCATATACATAAAATTAATTAATTAAAAATATTCCAACTCATTAAAATTTATTCCATCTTGAAATAAAATAGTTATTTATGGAAAAAAGTAATGCTAATTTTGGTTAGATTAAACTGCAACAGATTTTGTAAGCAAAAGTATTTTGGATTTGAAGACTAGTAGTCTATATTGTAGGTTCAAGATAAATACGGTTTTTAGGATTTAGCCACAAAATTTTAAAAGCAAATTTTAAGCAATTTCTGTAGGAGTCCTGTTACTAACATGGCTTCTGGACTGTGCAACATAGAAACATGATCAGGGATATTAACCAGACAGTTCTTTTTTAGGACAAGCAAATTATATTCCAAATGGTCTAATACTTGAGGGAAATTTTGGAAAAGTTAACCTCTTGCTAAAAAAGAATGCAACCAGATGTGATATACGACATGCACTTGCCATTCTACCTACTTGGGAAACTGAGGTAGGGTAATCATTTGAACCCAGGACTTCTTCTCAAAACATGATTAGAGAATCTATCCAAAAACAAAACAAAATACCACAGAGTAAGTACATGCTACTACACAATGCTGTAGCCAAAAAGTGTTTCTTCATAGACCAGCATGTCTCCTGTGTAACTTCTTAATAATTCACTTTATAGCTGGGCAACTAATGAGCCAACATAGTTGTAAAAAGAGCAAACCTGTTCTAAACTTTATCAAGGCTGAGAACTAAATCTATTATATATATATGCTGAATATAAGATACACAGAGTGGCTCTATAAATCACATGTAAAAGTAGCTTTATTTATATGTACATTTGATGTTATGTTGCCTCATTGTTAGTTGCCCAGCTATAAAGAAAACTAACTCTGCATAGTTGTTCTCTGGCCTCTGCTTGCGGGTACACACAAATACACATTAAATAAAAATAAGCAAAGGAAAAGATTAATTTTAATTACCTTGCATCGAGGCTTTCATAACCTCTGCACTTCTCCATCTCTTCTTGGAAGTTTCACATGTGCCGTTTTTTTTTGTGACATGTTCCCTTAATTATGATGTTTATATTCCTTGCCTTTCTACTATATCCTATTTCATTTCATACTTTTTTGTTTTGTTTTGTTTGAGACAGGGTTTCTCTGTGTAATCCTGGCTGTCCTTGAACTCACTTTGTATACTAGACAGGCCTTGAATTTGGAGGTCTGTCTTCTTCTGCCTCCTAAGTGCTAGGATTAAGGCATGCGCAACACCTGCTTCAGTTCATACTTTTTTATCTCACCTATCTCTGATAATCATTCCTACATGGTGCACAGGATTATTCACTTCACTTTGTATCCCAGTACAAGGAAATGTAAATCTGTGTTAACAGCAGAAACTAATAATAGTAAAGTGGAACAAAAATATAATAAAGAGAGAGGATGACGTCAAGCCACAAAATAAGGGTAAAGTTGGTGGCAGCACACAAATACAGAGCTGAGAGATGGCAAAAATAACATAAAAATTTGATGACACTACTTTGAACAACCTTATACCTCCACAACAGGACTAGCAGGTTTTAAAAACAAAATGACTTGTACTTTTGCAATGGGTGAGACAATCTGGAAGATTACACCCATGCTTACAACTTTGTTTTATTCTCCTTGAGGCTGAGCCATGCTCTGTCACCAGAAAAATCACATGCAATCATGCAGCTAAGCTTTTTGGCTGAAACCAATCATACAAGCTGAATTGGCCTCATGTGATAACTTGATTCAGAATAGTTGATAAATGTACTTGGATCTGGCTGGTAGTTAAGTAGAAACTCACAACTGATTAGATAACGCGAGTAGAGTGCTCTACCACAAATACAAATATCTCCCAAAGCCTCATGGGACTATATCAAAATAGGGGGGCAGAAAGATCCAAAGAGCCAGAGGCTGGGGAGAACTAGGAAAAAAAATTGTCTTTTGGACATGATAGGACTAATGATAGCTAATGATGTTACCCGAGAAACTCCCTCATCAGGACCCAGCCCAACGAACTCATAGCTGCTGTGGTTGCCCTGAACAAGACCTGCACAAGATCAAGCCAATCCACATTCCAACAAGGAGTAGGGAGGGGCTCACAAGTCCACACAACTACCTGAGGAGTCAGAGACAATCGATGGTTTCTGGGGAAAGAGTCAGTTCATTAAGGATATGATCTCTGGTAGGGCAACCATGCTCTAGTGAAGGGATTCACACCCATGAATATTTGGCAGCATAAAAGACTTGGTGGGTTATATAAAAAGAAGGGAAGGTATCTTGAAGTTGGATGGGTGAGGATTTAGGGAAAGGAATGGAGCATGGATATGATCAAAATATATTGTATGAAATTCTGATAGAATAAAAGAATAAAAAAATTCTACTACAAATGTGCTTGCTTCTTTGTGGAGGCTAAAACAATTACTCTGAAGAGCTTACAATCACATGCGCAGTCTGTCTTGGCTTTGAGGTTAATGCTATGCAGTGTGGCTACCTTGATGAAATGGAGTGATACTCCTGGCAGATCATTCATCTTCCCCTCAATATGGGGCTATGCTTTCTCAATTCATCCTTTAAATTATCAATTCTGTATCACCTGCTTGACTTCTTTGTTGATTGACCATTTTGAGTGAAGACATACTCTAAATTATTAAATACTTTGCTTGATCATATACTGAAACAACCTAACTTTTCTTGAGTTGTTTCAGGATACAGTAGCTGTGGTAGAATGAATGTTAAGATAGAGATCTGAGTTCAAATCCTAGAACTGCCACTTAAAAGTTAAAATATGAAAAGTCCTCATCTTCTGATCAGTAGTTATCCTCTCATTCAGACACACAAAACTGGGAGATAGAACAGTTTGTTCATAAGATACAAGGCCCTGGGTTTAAATCTCAGTCCTGGGCACTTAAGGTCATGCTCAACGTCCTTAGCAATCAGGGAAATGCAAATCAAAACAACTTTGAGATACCATTTTACACCTGTCAGATTGGCTAAAATCAAAAACACCAATAATAGCCTTTGCTGGAGAGGTTGTGGGGTAAGGGGTACACTCATCCATTGCTGGTGGGAATGCACACTTGTGCAACCACTTTGGAAAACAGTGTGGCGGTTTCTCAGGAAATTCGGGATCAACCTACCCCAGGACCCAGCAATTCCACTCTTGGGAATTTACCCAAGAGATGCCCAATCATACTACAAAAGCATTTGTTCAACTATGTTCATAGCAGCATTATTTGTAATAGCCAGAACCTGGAAACAACCTAGATGCCCTTCAGTGGAAGAATGGATGAAGAAACTGTGGAATATATACATATTAGAATACTACTTAGCAATAAAAAACAATGACATCTTGAATTTTGCATGCAAATAGATGGAAATAGAAAACACTATTCTAAGTGAGGTAACCCAGATCCAAAAAGATGAACATGGGATGTACTCACTCATAATCGGTTTCTAGTCATAATTAAAGGACATCGAGCCTATAATTTGTTATCGTTGAGAAGACAATAAGAAGATGAACCCAAATAAAAACAGTTATCCACCTGGATGTTGGAAGTAGATAAGACTGCTGGGCATAAATTGGGAACTTGGGGGTGGGGTGGGATGGGGGCAAGGGGAGATGGGGAGAGAAAAGCGTGAAGGGGAGGATGGGGAGAGCTTGGGGGAATGGGATGCTTGGAATATAGGAAGGGTGGACATGGGAGCAGGGAAGCATATATCTTAATAAGGGAGCCATCTGAGGGTTGTCAAGAGACTTGACTCTAGAGGGGTTCCCAGGTGTCCAGGGAGATGCACCTAGCTAGTTCCTTGGGCAGCTGCAGAGAGTGAGCCGAAAAAGGCCAGATCCTATAACCATACGCATTAATATCTTGCATATCATCATAGAACCTTCACCTGGCGATGGATGGATATAGAGACAGAGCCCCACATTGGAGCACCGGACTGAGCTCCCAAGGTCCTGATGAGGAGCAGAAGGAGAGAGAACATGAGAAAGAAAGTCAGAACCGTGAGGGATGCGTTCACCCACTGAGACGGAGGGACAGAACTAATGGGAGATCACCAAGTCCAGTTGGAATGGGACTGATGGAACATCCGACCAAACCGGACTCTCTGAAAGTGGCTTTTGGTGGAGGCTGACCGAGAAGCCAAGGACAATGGCGATGGGTTTGGTCTCTACAACAAGGACCGGCTCTGTGTGAGCCTTGTCAGTTTGGTTGCTCACCTTCCTGGACCTGGAGGGAGTTGGGAGGACCTTGGATTCAACATAGTATAGGGAACCCTGATGGCTCTTTGGCCTGGAGAGGGAGGGAGTGGGGGTATGGGTGGAGGGGAGGGAATGGGGAGGAGGAGGGGAGATGGAAATTTTTAATAAAAAATAATAAATAAAATGTGGTGGCTTTAAACAACTAGAAAATAAAAAAAAAGAAATATAGGTTAATAGGAAATTGTAGTGAGGGGGCGAGCAGGCCTGTTTTTCATCCCGCTCGGATCCCACACGGCTAGCTTTGCCCCAAAATAATTACAAAGAAACTGTATTCATTTAAATACTGCTTGGCACATTAGCTCTAGCCTCTTACTGGCTAATTCTCACATCTTAGTTAAGCCATTTCTAATAATCTGTGTAGCACCACGAGGTGGTGGCTTACTGGGAAGATTCTAACCCACGTCCATCTTGGGCTGGAGCTTCATTGTGTCTGCCTAACTTCCCTTCTTCCCAGCATTCTGTTCTGTCTACTTCACCTATCTAAATCCTGCCCTATCAAAAAGCCAAAGCAGTTTCTTGATTAACCAATGAGAGTCCTCCATCAGGGAATCATCTTTAATAGTCAAGCTTGTAGTCATATTAGTTAGATTTTCTAGGTGTACAGAGATGTGTTTCAGATGGCTAGGCATTCTTCAGACCTTTCAAAGACTACAGAATATGGCATTTAAAATGTTTTAAGATCTTAAGACTTTTTATGACAGTTAGACACATCTGCTCCTTGCCGCACCAATTACTTCAAGAAGAAGATGGCCATTGAAGAGAGTCCTTATGGAGTTTGTTAGTCATTTGGAAAAAAAAAAAAAAATCTCAGTCCTGGAAAAAGAGAGGCAGGAGCTCCAAGCTAACAGGTGAAATGACTACGTTAAATCATCACTGCCATTAAACCAAATACAAAAGAGCCAAAGGCTATATGATGTAGGTTAAAACTAAGTCTGGGATGCACATAAAGTACTATAAAAGGGATATTTGGCCCAGGTTCTGATGATGGAGTTTGTCAGGTGATACTTATTAGATAATTTAGACAGGTATAAAAGAAGGAAATATGCCTAGGAGTTCCCTTGATAGAAAGTGCACCCTTTCCAGTTCTACTACATCAAATGTTAGCAATTTACATCTCTGGAATCATTCAAAAGTACAGACACTTAGAGAAATCAATTAGGCTGATTTGTTAGTAAATTCCGGTTGGCCTCACAAAACACACCAAAGTATTAGCATCAGTGTGGGAAAAATTTGATGTCTCTCAAAAAGAAAACTGAGAATCCTCACATAAAACTTATATATAAATAATGGCTATATCAGTGATTACTATATCAGTGATTACTCTGTTGCTAAAAATGATGTAAGAAGAAAAAAAACAGATTAGCTTATTCAGAGAAAAAAAGCCTACATAGAGGTGGTATAGTGAAAAAAAGGTGGCAGAAGATCCTTGGTTTGTTCCATAGCCTTCCTGTAAATTGAGCCCTACCAAATTTAGGGTAGTGAAATTAAGTTATGTTGATATTATTTAAACAGAACACATCCAATGAAGCAGAGAAATCCTATTTCCTTCTTTTTATTAGCATAAATTAATATACAAAATAATGGAAAAAACAATTTTTGAATTAAGTCTTCTAAAGACAAAAGGTCTTCAGTGGCCCCAACAGCAGTACAGTGTGCTGCCATTTCCTATGCCGTTCTTTTTTCAATTCTTCAATGAATCAAAGAATTACTAAGAAACATTATTTCCTGGTAGTATGATTCAAGAGACTGTGGGAAAAAGGAAAAATGCCTAGAGCAAATTACCCAATAAGGAAGTTTTCTAGAGTGCCATAATTGCCAATAAACAGGAAACTCTTGATGTTATGGGTCCCAATACCAACTGGGAGGGGGAGTAGGGTGAGGGTGGGGAGGGGGGAGCAGCAGTGCAACACCTGCCAAAGATCAGAGCCAATACAAAGAAGAGCTAGAGGGATACCTTTGCTTCCACTACGTAGGGCACCTTCCACTTCGCTCAATATTGTCCCGCTTCTCAAAACGACCCTAGATTCGGAGCCGCACACAAAAACCCCTCAAGAGCACAGTGACTCTTCTAACACCAGGCCTGCAGGTGTGATAAGCTGCGGCTACTTACTGAGCTGCCCACCGCCCGACGTCGTACTCGGTTCCCGACCTCCAGAGCTTCCAACGCCTGATGCTCCAGGGATCCCAGGCGCCCCCATCCCTGGTGGGGTCCCACTCTGCCTCTCGAAGTTGCCAGGATTGGAGAAGTAATCGCGCAGCCGCGGTAGCTCGCGGCCGTTCTCCAACAGCTCTGTGTGCAGCTCCAGGGCAGTCAGCAAGTACTGATCGCGCAACAGCTGGGCGGCGATGGCATCGATTGACAATCGGGCAGGGGTCTCCCCGCTGCCCCCCAGGGCCGCCGGAGGGGCGGCCGACTCCACCGGGAGCCCCGGTCGCGCGCTGCTCCCCGGGGCCATAGGGTCCTGTGGCGACAGCGAGTCCGCAGAGCCAGGATCCAGGCCGACCGCAGCACCCAGCCGAAGTCCTGCCCGCCGCTCCTCGGTCGCCGCTACCTCGTCGTCGTCCTCATCAGAATCGCTGAGGAATGGATTTACTCCGCCGCCACTGCCACCACCTCCGGGCGCCATCGCCGCCATCTTACTGTCAGGAGTGTGGGTGCTTCCCTGCCTGGCCCGACAGGCCGCAATCTGAATCCCCGTTAGACCCCGGGAGCCACTGAGCACCTAGACAGCCCGGGCGGACCGCGTCCCTTCTCACCTAGAGACTAATCCGGACTGGGAGGCAGGAGGCCGGGATGCAGCAGCACCTGCAGCCTCAGTCGCCGCTGCACCAGCAGCCGGCTCTGCAGGCGTCTTCCTGGTCTCTAGTCTCGCGAGAACTGGTTTGCGTCCCGTCCTCGCTCCGCCCCGTCCCCGCCTCAGCCCCACCCACTTCAGGCCCAGGAGTCGGAAGATTGAAGGACCCGCTCTGCACTCAAACGTAAAGCCACGCCCATGCCTCATCGCAGATTGGCTGGCGCTTCTGGGGCTCGCTGGAGGTATCGCGACAGTAGGGGAGGCCTGGGCAACTTGGGGGCGTTCCCTGGTGTGGCAGGGGCGCAGGTGGCTGAGGGGCACGGCTTGGCTGTGCTTTGGGAGGGCTAGGGGCCTTTCTGGGACTTTCATACCCGGGTCCTGACTTCGTGCAGAGGAGGCCCTGTTCCCGAGACCCGACCTCAGCCGGATAAGCCCCAGGTAAAATCCCGAGACCCTTGCACTTGAGGTGTGGCCGCACCAGCACAGTGGCCTCATGCTCGCAACTCCCTTCATACTTCATTTTTTGCAGCTGTTTGCTGTCTCCGCCCAGGTAGTAAGTGCCGTGAGCAGTAGTCAGAATCTTGCTTCTTTGCTCTTCTGTTCTTGGAGGTCTAGCGACCGCATGACTTCCTTGCAGTTAAGAGAGGGCGGCCCTTCTGTCCCCAGAATTAGACCTAGAGAGCTGCGGGGTTCAGATAAAGCCTCAACGGAAATTGCACTCGAGTTTCCAGTTGCATTTGCACTCATCTGTGAACTGCTTGGACTTAGACAACAAACTCAGTGCTCCGTAAACCCTTGGAACTAATGTACAGTTTGCACCAAAGGAAAATTTCAAACTGTTAATCTCTATCTACCATTAGAAATTTGTAAACTTTAGTGTGGGCAGCCTTGATGACCTGGCCATTCCATTCCAGTAAGACACATTCAGTGGCACTAGCCATCACCCATCTTTTGCCCCAAACCATTCTTTCCCACAATCCCCTGAAACTTTTCTGCGTTTGTTTAGGCTGGAATCAAGGTTTGGATTGTGGAGCTTAACGATTTAAAAAAAAAAAAAATGCACGCTGTAGAAAGAGTTGATTTTCTTTATGAAATGTTAGCACACAAGTATACTCTTAAGTTTGGAAGATCGTTTATCTTTTGGTTTATTCCTTGATTGTTGGCCGAGGTGATAAGGAGATGTTTCCCTGCCGTTAGTATTGGACTGCTATTTCATTTCATTTCGTTACACACAGCTTGCCACTTTTTCCTGGTTTTAATTTCCCTAACAACTCCTAACAGACAATACTGCAGCTGTGCCAACTGCCTGGTCTGTCACAGTGAAGCCCTCAAGTGTCCCCTTTAGCTTTGTGGAAGATAAAAATAGAGGATTGTTATATGACTTTAGGTACGGCTATTGGTTTACATGTAAAGTATGCCAGAAGTTAAGTGTAGGCTTTTATTTCCATTTAATCAATAAACCACAATTTCATTTGAATGAGACTTTGAGAGTTTTTTTGTCATTGTTGTCATTGTTGTTTGAGTTTTCTTAGAAGCTTTTAAGTAGTGTTACATGTGATACGAAGGTGGGAGTGTAGCATGAATCAGCAGAGCGTGAGACTTTTAATCTCAGGGTTGTGGGTTCAGACCCCATGTTGGGCACCAATTGTAGCATGAATAATAAAAACCCAGAGACAGATATTGGGGTTCAACCTGAAGATTGAGAAGCAAAGCAACCAAGCCACTAGAGAGCTTTTACCCTTATGAAAACTTCAGACTAAAAGAGAGCGAATTCCTTATATGCTTCTGTGGTGCTGGGATTAAAGGCCTGTAACACCACTGCCGGCCTCTATGGCTAACTAGTGTGGCTGCTGGGATTAAAGGTGTGTACCACCACTACCTGGTCTTTATGGCTGACTAGTGTGACTGTTTTGCATTCTGGTCTTCAGACAAACTTTATTTGTTAAAATACAAATGTAATATCACTACATGGGAGGAGGAGTAAGGAGGTGGACATAGATGGTTTAACTTGGGAATAGTGGGCAGCGAGCTAGGGAGAAAGTTACTCCAGATTGTGAAAGACTGTAAGGAACCTTGTTGCATTGTAAGATAATTGAAAGATAGTTTTAGTAGTAAGGATTTTGTTGTTATTTAAATAAAACTTTGGCTTCCAATTCTTCGGGTAAATACTCTTCTTTACCATTTGTTAATGAATCTGAAAAAAAAAATCTTCAATACGGAAATAGTATAAAATGGCCAATATTGTATTGTTTCACATTTCTTAGCAAAAGGGATTATCAGCCCTTACTTTAAGATTGTCAAAGAGATTAAAAATGAAATTTTGAAGTGGAGTATTAGTGAATGGCATAGGAAAGGCAGGAGCAGAAATGCATTGTTATGTCCACTTTTTCTTCTTTGTAATGAGAAAGTTTGGGAAGCTATCCTCGGGATTCTTGAGGAGAGTGGCACTGCTGATGACAGAGGAACCTACACACAGTATTTATTAGGCGACGCTGGAAATGCTTGAGCTTCACTTGCATTGGTCTGCGCAGGCGAATGGTGGAAATACCTAGAATTGTGAATGCTCTTGTCATGGAACCTGGTCGGCAGCAGATGTTAGTGTGGCCAGTAATAGTTAGTGGAGTATTGGATACTGAGGACAGTTGGCAGGTTTTAAAACACAAGTACCAATGCTAATGGAGCCTGGAAAAGCAGTTTAGTCACGAGGACCAAGAGAGGCAGCAGCTTTAGTTTAGGGTCTGGATTCTAAAGTGCAAATAGAAAGTAGATTTGAAATGTTTGCCTCTGAGTCTTAGGTTGAACGCTTAAGTTCTTCTGTGGTTGGTATACACATCTGTAGTTAGATTTCAGTTCTTATCCTGTAACTGCAGGCTTGTTTATCTAACTGCATTGCTCAAGAAATCAACTGACCAGTCTTCCCATAGGGTAACTTTTTGTTTGTTTGGTTTTTTTGTGTTTTTTTTCGAGACAGGGTTTCTCTACAGCTTTGGAGCCTGCCCTGGAACTAGCTCTTGTAGATTAGGCTGGCCTTGAACTCACAGAGATCCACCTGCCTCTGCCTCCAGAGTGCTGGGATTAAAGGTGTACCCCACCCCCACCTGACCCCATAGGATAACTTTGCCTCTCGGTATTGTGCATGGACTGCTTTAATGCATATACTGGGATATTAAGAATTTCTGACTTCTACTTATAATTTATTAATAGTTGATGGAAATTTTCTTTCTCCATTGGAAGACTGACCCAGATCAAAGCCTTTTAGGCTGACATCTGAATAAAGGTAGTAGTTGACATTTGTCTCTTAGCAATAAAAATATAAAAGTTTTTTAAAAAAAAAACCTTAATTTTTTTCAAGACATGGTTTCTCTGTGTAGCCTTGGCTGTCCTGGAACTCACTCTGTAGACCAGGTTGGCCTCGAACTCACAGAGCTCTGCCTGCCTCTGCCTCCTTGAGTGCTGGGATTAAAGGTAGTGCTGCCACTGCCTGGCTCACTTTAATCATTTATGAGTTAAAATTATTTGAGGATTTAATAGTCTTAAATTACCACCAATAACATTATAAATGTTTGCGTTTGGTTGATTTAATGTTTGATAATGTCTTAATATGTTATTAGTGTTTAGTTTATGGTGATAAATACCCCACAGATGTAAAGTATTTTTGAATAGGGAAATAAATATGTATGCTTTAATTTGAATAGTTATGCATTTATTTTGAAGGTTCAAACAATTCAACTATGCCAATGAAGTTTTACTTTTCAATAAATGTGAATAAAAAGTGATTCCCTTTAGAGAAAAAATGTTATATGGCAATATTGCTTGACATAAATGTGATTGGGTAAACATACTTTCAAGTCACTGAAACTTCATGTGTAATAAATTACTTAAACATAAAATATGGGCTTTTGTGTTTGTTTTGAAAATATCTTTGGAACTTCACAGATTTTATTCAGGAAACACAAACAGAGGAGCAAGGCGACCTCTAGTGGCTATTGGACATATTGGTATTGAAACTTAATTCTAAATGATTTATTCAGCAAACAGAACTGTAATGGTTGCACAGAACTGTAATAGATGCGAAGGATGACCTTTGTTGCTGTCCTTGAATTATCGCAAAGTGACAAAGCAGACATTAAATCATCGAAGCCATAGTTATGTACTGAACAGATAAGTCTACTGAGCTAAATCTAAAGCCTACATATACATTTTTAAATCACATGACTGCTATTGATAGTCAAAACTGGAGAACAAACTATAGCATGAATAATAAAAACCGAGAGACAAATTGGGGTTCAACCCGAAAACCAGAAGAGCAAAGCAGCCAAGACACTAGAGAAGTCTTACCTTTACCAAGGTTGGGTGACCACAGACTGAGGAGACTAAGCCTCTCTTTCTTCCCATTTTATATTCCCTCTAGTTCTGGGATTGAAGGTGTGTGTGACTCCCTAGGACTGGGATTAAAGGTGTGAGCCACCACTACCTGTATTTGTTTCTGCGTTGATCTTGAGTAGTCCAAGGTGACCTTGAACTCACAGATCCATCTGACTTTTTCTTCCAAATCCTAGGATTAAAGGAGTATACCACCATTGCCTGATCTCTAGTGTCTTTAGCTTTGCCTCTGGTCTTCAGGCAAGATTTATTCATTAAAATACAAATAATATATCACTATATAAAACTACTTCAGTGTTTTTCAATTTGGGATTTGTTAGCAAAGATGCATTTACAGGACAAAATGTGATAGTGGTACGTGATACATGGGAAGTTTGTTTTTAAGAGACGTGGTAATATATGCCCAAGGGAAAATGAATAGTGGGGTCACCAAGATGACACTGTGCCAGGGAATCTAAGGACTAGTGTTTACATTCAGAGTTGCCTTCTCTTCTTCACATTTGTGACATGGCTTACATGTGCATGTGTGAGCATATACACACACACGCACACAGATGCACACACAAACCCTAAATGGTATTAAAACATTCCAAATTTTAATATCTATTTTTAAAATATATATGATGGAGGAGAGTTATCTGTCTATGTTACTTTCATTGGTTAATTAATAAAGAAACTGCTTGGCCTGATAGGTCAGAACATAGGTAGGTGGGGAAGACAGAATAGAATTCTGGGAGAAAGAAAGTTTTTAAGAATTACTTAACCTTTTAAGAAGTGCTCCTGGATAGTAAAAAAAATTACAGATTCACAATAGGAAAGATTCAGACATAGAAGGCCGTTAAATGAGTCACAATGTTGGATGAGTGTACGTAGGCTTGAGAAAGAAGAAAAAAATATAGAGAATAAAGTTAATGCCTTAAAAAAGGGTAAAGTCTTTAAAGAGACAGAATAAAGTAAAGTGATAGAGTAAAAATAAGCCACGTAAAAATGGAAAATTCACAGAGAGTCTGGATGATGTATTTTATTGTGTTTTCTTTAAAATTTTTGACTATAAAGGAGCTAAATACAGAGAGACATTTCATTATATGGGCTGCCAGTCTAGACCAGAATGGACATCTTAACGGTATGACTTCAGGATTTGGATCTAAGAACATGATGCTTTGGAAAAGAGTTTCTTCTTTTGTTTTCACAGAGGATGAGACTCTTTGGATTGCTTCTATCCCAATATGGTATGATAGACCACGCCCTCCTGAAAGGTTGCTGTGAACATCTTCAAAAAATTACTTCACTCAACTGCCAACTGAGAGGAACCTAGCACACAGGTTATACCATAAAAGACCTAAATAACAGCGCCCCCATTCCGCAGGAAGCAGTTTGGAGAGAAATAACTGCGCCCATTTTCCCAAATATTGTTTATAAATGTTCTTTTACATTTAAAGGGGGAGATGATATAGATATGAATAATTTGCATTGGTATAGATTTTAAGGTCAATTTTGTTATATGTATATGTATTTCTGCTCTTGATTAAGGTATTGTGATTGTGTAGTTCATTTTAAAAACTAATGTATAATTAGGAAATATAGGTTGTTAATGGATAATCATCAATAATAGTCAAGCTTGTAGTCATGTTAGTTAGATTTTCTAGATATATAGAGATATACTTTAGTTAAATAGGCATTCTTCATATCTTTCAAACTTGTAGTCATGTTAGTTAGATTTTCTAGATGTGCATAGATATATTTCAGATAGGCATTCTTCATATCTTTCAAAGACTGCAGAATATGGCATTTAATGTTTTAATAACTTAGGGTTTTTCATGGCAATGAGACACGTCTGCTCCTGGCAGCACCAATCTACTTTGAGAGGAAGATGGGCATCGAAGAGGCTACTTATGGAGTTTGTTAGCCATTTGGGCAAGAAAGTGCTCTTGCCTGGACTGTTGCATAAACTGGACACAAGGAACCCACAGAAAGAGGACTGCTAAATTTGCCTAAAGGTGAGATGGCCTTTCGGGGTTCCTGATTCATTAAAGAGTCTGCGAGACATTCTGCAGGACACAGCAGAAAGTGACTGAACTGTCTTTGGAATTTCCTGCTTCATGGAAATGTCTGCTGGATACTTATGGGCCTGTACGCTGAAGATGGATGCCCCAACGGTACAGAGGAACTTTGGGTGACTGTCCAGGCAGCGAGTTGTCTCTGTCATTTCTAGAGTTTGAAAGTTGCATATGACTTGTTTACTTAGGTAATATTATATCCTTCTGGAATCTTTGATGGAGTTGAAGAATAAGGTAGTTATAGTTTTCCTTAGTTATGATAAAAGATAAAATAGATATAAATATTGTAACTGTAATTCTTGCTTGATAACTCTTGTTACATGTAATTTTACTATGTTAAAGTTAAAGCCTTTCTTTTTTGTTTAAACAGTAAAAGGGGAAATGATGGAGGAGATTTATCTGTCTATGTTACTTTCATTGGTTAATTAATAAAGAAAACTGCCTTGGCCCTTTAATAGGATAGAAAATTAGGTAGGCGGAGTAGACAGAACAGAATGCTGGGTAGCAGGCAGTCGCCATAGTGAGTCTCCATGCTTCTCCTCTCCGAGATGGACGCAGGTTAAGATCTCTCCTGGTAAGCCACATCTCGTGGTGCTACACAGATTACTAAATATGGGTTAAAGGAAGATGTGAGAATTAACCAATAAGAGGCTACAGATAATGGGCCAGGCAGTGTTTAAAAGAATACAGTTTCCGTGTAATTATTTTGGGTGTAAAGCTAGCCGGCGGCTGGGTGGTGGGACGCAGCCCCGCCGCTTCCTTTCTACATATATAGAGATATTTATCTCTATAAAAATGGAGAAAAGATACATTTTATTTATTTATACATTCATTCACCCATCC